>NW_010310608.1:4188-14438 GCF_000700745.2 Antrostomus carolinensis
CCACATGGGGGACTGGAGGATCTGCATCGTGTCGCTCCACTGGCTGACCGGGCTGCTCATGGGATACAGGGACGTACTCTGACTGGGGAGCGTGTTTGTGACAGAGGATGCGTGCTGCCAGGGGGCCTTCGGAGGCCAGGTTTTGGTTTTATTATCCTGAGGAAACACAGTTAGTTGGTTTTGGTTTGGAGGGGTGGTTGTGGGGTGTTTGGGGTTTTGTCTTAATACCAAACACTTCTTTCTTGAGTCAGTATTTAACACAGCACCTTATCCCCTCCTTAAGACATTTTCGGAAGATTAATTTATGTTTGAAAGCAGAATTGATGCATATATAGAGCACCCTCAATTCTTAAAATATCTGCCAATTGAAAAACCTTTTAATTTACACCAGCACATTTGCCTGACACATAGTATCCCTGCTCTTAGTCAACATTTCTAGCAAGACAGGTAATAAACCTCGTGATCCTTTAGCTTTCTCAGCACAGACAATTCAGATTGACTGTGTTGCCTCTCCACTTGAAATCTTTGTTTTTGTGATAACTTCTGCTACAAGGGAAAGAAAAAGTGATGTCCAATTTTAATATTTAAACTTGGTAACTTTGATAAAAGCATCTGGCACTACTTGAGTGCAAATGGTCTGGGGTTTTAGCTGAGGTAAGCAATCTGGAGATACAGATACTATTCTAGTTGTTCTCCCAGTGTAAACCACCCCAAAATGCAAACAGGAGAAGTGACTAAGCCAAGCCATTTTCAGCTTACCTGATTACGGTCATCTGCTGCAGAAAGAAGGGGTGGTGATGGTAGTGTACTAGGATCCTGTTCACCACTACTGTGTTTTCTGCCCAAAAAAAGAATGACATTTACTACTTTTTTTTTTTAATGAGTCACCCACATAAATCCACTGCTGCCATACACCATTCTGTAGTCTCAGTCTGTCCTACTTGACAGCCTAGAACGTGTACTGATGTTTCATCTTGTTTCATGTATTTTTGCTCAGTACAGGGAAAAGAAGCAATGCAGAAATAAATTCACTACTGAATACTGTCAGAGGCTTTGGAGTGCAGTAGTTGTTAGAGCTACAGCTTCAGCAACACGCACACATTTTTCTAGAGGTGAAAGGAAGACGGACTAGTCTTTTGCCCACTTTGAAGACATCTGCCAGAAAGTGCTTTTTATCTTCTGTTATCTGCTCTCATTTGCTTGCTTTTGTAAAGCACCTTTTCTGAAATAACTTTACAGACAAGACAAAAGAAACAGTTGAGCAAGTGAAACATCTGCTGAAGCACACTGACTTTACTGAGGAAAAATGTTATACCTTTGGTTTAAATGTGCAACCTAATACCTACTATCAAAATAGGAGTCCTTGACCACATGTGCACTCTAGAAGTTTGTTTTTTTCTGGTTTTGGGTTGTTTTATGGGGGGAAGAGGTAGATGGGTTTAGATTAAAGCAGAATCTTTTATCCTTTCAACCTTCATTAAAAAAAAAACCCACCATGCTCCAATCATCAGTCCTCCATACGTAAGCAGTGCTTTACAGAGCAGCTTTAGAATGCTCAACCCTTTTGCCTTCTCTTACTATATAGCTTTTCCTATGGTATTTTGTCAGGCCCTTGCTCACAGAGTGTTTTTCTTCCTAAAAGTAACATAAGACATTAGTGCTGTTACTTCAGCTTGAGTTTTTATTTAATGAAGCACGCTCTTTGGAAACTTCCTTCTGCTGTTCTCTTCAGAGCACTACATAAAGCACAGGCTTTTGTTCTTCTTGCTCCGTGATCAATCTCTAGATATCTGGTGGCTTGGCAGATTAATTCATCCATTATGTGCTTATTGTGTGTTCCTTCCCTGCTGCTTTTTTTAAAAACACAAATAATTACTACTTTTGCTTTGACTGGTTATTAGACAGCTCTCTTCCACTAATTTCAATTCAGCATTTATTGAAGCCCAGTGTCTATCCCCTCTGTCTTGGTAAGCGTGAAGATTCAGAAAACAGCTCTTCTTTTGGTCAATTCCTTTCAACCTGCTTGCCTTAGTCTCACTGTTTTCAACTCCAGTGTACTTCCCTTCTGGCAATGCATATAAAAATAGCTACCCAGGTATAATCTGCAAGAAACTGGCAGTACATCCACTGACTCTCCTGTCACCAAAAAGCAGACAGACAATCTTGTATCTAAATGTATTGACTTTGAATTATTCTGTGGTCTAAACAAAAATAGACTATCTGGCCACAAAACTAGCTTATTGTGTTTTTAGAAAAGGCTCTGAAAAATAGTTAGAGAGAATGATCTCAGATTGGAATGGGGTTGGTTTTCATGCTTCATCTTGTACCTTTCATTATTCTTAACTACTCTCTACTATAGAATCACTGAGGTTCCAAAGATACCAGCTTCCACCCTTTAGAAAAGCAAAAAGCAATTGTTGTAATTCATGCTACTACTTTTAAGCGTTCATAGCTGGAAATCCTGGCTTAGTTTTTAAGTTACTAAGCTTATTTATGAATGCAATGAAGCCTCTTCCTGATGTCAGAAATAAAGGACTATAGGCACGTATTTACAACTATTAAAGCAGCGGTGGTAAGCAGGGTGAGACAAAAGTCTACACATTCTCAGCAGTATTTTCTTGAGTGCCACAAAGCTGTAGTAGAAACCAGGAAACAGGAACTTGCTGGCATCAAAACACACAACGTTGTGGGCATGACAAAGAGACAGTGAAGTCTACAGTTTAGAAAACCAATTCCAAGATGATCTCTAATGGCTCAGTAGTTTAGAAAGAAGTAGCATCCAAAACAGATTCTTTTGGAAGAGGGAGAGCATCAGATCTTTTCTAGACATACTGAGTTTCAGCTAACAACTGGCTATTTGCAGAGATGCTGGTTTGTTTAAGGAGACATCTACCAAGAGAACTCAGTTTGTGAATCCCTAGCACTGAAGTCAGATACATCACATACTGATCCATACCATCAGTGTAGCACGCAAACTGATAGTTCGTGTAACTTCGTCTAATTTGCAGGAATTTCCTTTGTATGGCTACTCAAATGAAATTATCAAAAAAGAAGGATCTTAGGAAGCAGTATGTATTTCTGTTCATTTTGCTCACCTTCTCTGCTTTACAGCAGCAACAAGGTCTGGCCCTGAGAACATAGAGAACAAACTGTCTCCATTAGCTGAAGAGGTCTCATCACTTGAGCTGGCAGAATCTCCTTGAGTACCAGACCAGCTACTTGTCACATCACTGCAAGACAAAAAGTTGTATTAGTGGTTGTATTTACAGTGCCTGGTCCAGCCTGTACGCCCTAGTCAGTTACGCTGAACCTCTGTCACAGGTGATACCTCAGAGCACAAAGAAATTTCAGTACTTTAGTAAAATCCAGCAGTAATACAAATACTTTCACTCACTCACTTCTGAGTGATCACATCAACTGCTTTGTCTGTTACAGTCACTTCATATATATTTTACTAAAATAATTATATAAATTAAAAGTGCCTCTCTTGTCAGAAAGGAGAAACAAGTGATGCTTAGTTTTGGAATCATGAAGTACTTTATTTTTTCATTGCAAAACTGAGCTAGAACACATACTTGTCCTATTGGTTTTAAGCCAGCTTGAGAGTCACAGCTATTACGTTATGGACAAATGGACAGAGAATCTTGAGAAACACTTCTCTTGTAATAAACAGTTATGATTTGTAAGAGATGAAGAACTACTAACCTAGATGCTATAAGGTGCCTGCCTTATAGTAGCAAGATTAAGTGGCTAAAATCTGGAAAGCTGAATTCAGTCAGGCACTGCAACTCTGACAGCATCACTTGTCATCAAAACTAGGGTGTAAAGGTTTTCAGAATACTAAAAGAAAACTGTTCTGAAATAATCCATGCTATAAATTCTTTATTTCCTCTGTTCAAGTCAAAACCAGTCCACGTTCCACTCTGAAGAAGACATCAAAGAAATGTCAGTGCTTCAGTATCAGTGAAGCAGGAAGGGCTCAGCTTTCTCACCCCTGACGTAATGAAGTGCAGCTTTCACAGATGCAGCAGCAATCGTAAAAAACACCCAGTATTCCCACATTCTGCCAAGTCTGAGCGTAAAATAGACTCATACACAATAAAGCCACGTAGCCTGTCCAATCTCTTACCCTTCTGTGAAGTACTCAGGAAAGGGCCAGGTTTTATGAGGATCATCAGGAAGAGGCCAGTTGCTACGTGTGTTGCTTGGACGACGGACATGCTGTGCTTGCCTTTTTTGTTGCATAGCCTGGTTGACCCCAGCAACATAGCGGGCAAATTCTGGATCAGAGCCAACTGAGTAAGAGAAACCAAGAAGTCAGTTGCTGACATTCAGCTATTTCTACTGCAATTATCCCCCTCATTTAATCCATTAGGCTTGACCATACCCTACAAGAGAAAATAATTCCCTCGCTGATAATAAATGCCAGACAACAGTTGATATCTCTGTGGAGCAGTGAAGAGCACTGAATGGGAAATGCTTTTTAAAAAGTAGATACACACCATCCATACATGGTGGATAATAATTCTCACATGGAAATGCACCTGCCTCTTATGTTCCACCAGGGAAACAGTATTTGTCACTATGATCCCGTCTATACGCTGAAAGGTCCAATATCTCATCAGCAGACACTGATGGAATTAAAGCCTGTAAATTTATCCAAGCTCAGAGAAAAAGAACACACCAGTTATTATAGTCGATTCCAGACTGTAACGTGATTTCTCACTATGTTGTGATCCAGCTTACTTTGAGAAATCAGAATCTCAGATTGATCGTATTAGAACATACAGCCCAGAAACTGTCTACTTCCAACAAAGACTAGACAACAATTTCAAAAACACTTTGATCCTGACCTGCAAAATATTTTAGAATAAGATGGGTATTTACAGAAAAAAGCAGTCATTCTTAAAAATAAAACTTCTTCCATTCCTATGAAGTCCTTTATGTGTCCCAAGCATCTGAGAAGTGATAAGCATGATCTTGAGCAGACACAGCAAAAAGCAAATAATTCACGTATCAAAAAGAATGCTGCTATGAGTCAGTATAATTGAGTTTCCACAGCTTCTGTTCCCTTTTTGCCCCTTTTATTTTTTTCCTCTGAGGGAATACTTTGCAATCTGACTGGATTTATGGAAAATGTCTAGACTGCATCCGTAGTAACTGCAGCAGGAACTACAGAGCTGCTGGTTCGCTGGTCTCAGTTTTAAATGAAGAGTGAAGCACATCCAATATGTATCCACAACTCAGAAAGCAGAAATCAGTCTTTCATGCGATGGCTTCCCTACGTTCAATTCAGTATTTAGAAGAAGAATTTCCTCCCTTTCACTTGGCACATTCAGAAAAGAGCTCCACAATGTTTTGTTGGACACGAATTGAAGTGACAATGAAGAAAATAACTTTGTTTCTATACATTCTTTATTATATAAGCAAGGGACAGAGCTATCTGACAGCAGAAACAAAGTACTCCCCCTAATACTTGTTCTTTTTGACAAATATCTTACTGTCAATTTAAGATGAGGCTGGAAGCTAGCCAGATCCTCCAGCCTAAGGACAGACTCTAGGTAGATTCTGAAGGGCCTCCTGGTTCTTTTCCTGTGGATAGCCTTAAGTGTTAAATTACTGTGATATTCAAAATAGCAACTTGTGTTAATCTTTATCTCAATAAAAACCATATCAGGTAAACAGCTTTATATCAGATACATTTCTTTACTTCATTCTTTCACATCTGTGAAAGTAATTCAAAAGACCTGGAGGTATCAGTGTTCTTTCTACTAGTTCTTACTCCAACATTCCTTCATTAAGTTCTTACAGATGATAAGAGTACTGCAAAATACATTTTGGGTAGCTAGTTAAGGCTTTGACATGAAAAGCCATCAATTTTATATATTCTTAATTAGCAGATTTGCATCTGAAAAGAGATATTATTTTCAGGCTCTAAAAATATTTATTTAAAAAGTAATGCCATTTGTTTCAAATGAAAAAATGTACAAAGTCCTAAGAAAGTCTGGAAATGAAAGTGTTTCATGTTTTAAAGCTTTCTACACGACACTAATGAGAGCTTAAATTGAAAATTCCTACATCACAGCTCAACCTGGCAAGTGAAGAAGATTTATCTTTCCAATGGCAAAATCTATTTGCTTGGAAGGCTGGGTTTAGTTTGTTTGGTTTTTTGGTGTTGTGGTTTTTTTTTTTTTTTTTTTTTTTTTTTTGTTGGGTTTGGTTTTTTAAACCCCAGATCTGTGAAAAATAGTTTACTTATCACTTCAACTGCAGAAACATAGATCTTAACCCCCAGAGCACCATTTATCAACTTGAATAAGTCATCTTTTCAGAGTATCGCTTTCAAAGTCCTTGATATTCATCGTATCAAATGGAACAAAACAAGTAGCTTTATGAAGATTGAAAGGAAAATGCTACAGAAATAAAATGGATTCAAAATGCTAAAAATGCCAGTCCTTTGTATACATGCTTTTTTTTTTGCTACACATACATATATTTGGTGCTCGGTGAAAATGATTTTATTCTTCCTTAAAGACTGCGATAATCCTTAAGTATAAACATAAGTATGTTTAAATAAGATGATGCTAATTCAGACTTAAAAGTGTTAAGAAGCTTTCGATAACATAACTATGATGCCTACTTTTCCCTTATAAACTCCACTAGTTTATCAACTAAATTGACAAAATAACTATCAAAATTATGAGTCAAATGAGCTGGTTTCCGAGACGTCTACACAGTCCTAACACACACACACGCACACGTGTGCAAATGAGCGCAGGAAATGGATTCATGGTTTGACAAAAGTTTCCCTGTTAGTTCCAGTGCTGCCTCCCTCCAGCTTCTACAGCTATGTTCCAGGCCAACAGAAATTATATTTAGGAGGTAATAGATTTGTAAGTTGTTCTTAGTACTACTATCAGAAGAATTCATTTATCTCCTCTTAGACTCTACAGTCCATTTCATAGTCTTTAGCTATTTGCTTATGGCTATAAAATTTTATCTCACTATCTTTGACAATAATCCCTCTACATTTACAGTTGATTGGGGGCTGAAACACATCTGGCAAACCACATGGCATTTGCTCTTTCGTCTCTGTCTTTCGGCATCCAAGCTTGTCACTGCAGTAAGAGCTGTAGAACACAAACCAGGATGACTCCCATGGAATTGCACAGTAATGGAGGGGAAATGCAGGGATATGGGAAAGATACAATCCAGCTGTATCTCCAGACTGCAAAACTGGTAAAGAGTAGGAAGGGTCATTCTGGGGAGAGGTAAAATACCCAAGTTCAAGAGTTTGATTTTAAACAATTTTACAAATTAACAATAGGAGTAACATCACCTGTAAGATTATCTGTTTCAGTACTGTGACGTGGTCCATACAGGAAAAGTGAGAACTACTACAACTGGGACAAGAAACAAGGAATTTGTTCCCATTCTCATTTATTAATGAAAGCTGCCTGTACTTTAGTTCACCTTCTGTTAAAAAAGAGAAAAAGTGTAGATATAAATACCTGCTTGCCTTTGTAAGCACCCTAGCATCTGGTGGATAGCACTGGGAAACAACCATTATGGATAGCAATATTTAACAGTATTCTTTGTAAAAAGACCCTTATAAAACACATAATAAAGGAGAAGACACGCACCTGCGGGGTCAAAAGGCAGGATTTCTCCCAACATCCCAAACACTCCATCAGTTTGGTCACGATTTGGCCATGTGTTGTTTCTAGGTCCTTGTGGTTTCTGTCCTAACATCTCTGACATCATATTGTCCATATAGCTGCTTACAAGACCCAAGCTGTACAAATCAGAGCTTAAATCTGAAAAACCAGGATTGTTCCACTGGGTTATATGAGACAATCCAGCTCCAACAGCCTGGGCTGGCTGCTGCGAAGAATTGGTCAGCCATTTGGCAGGTACACGTTGCTGTGGTCCAATAGGTTGAAGCAAGTGTTGGTAATACTGCATCTGCTGCTGCTGCTGCTTTTGTGACTGTTGTTGCTGGGACAAGCCTTGCTGAGAAGGATGCAGTGGCGTATGAGAGACAGATTGTGGTTGCTGTTGTACTGTTCCTGATTTTTGTTCTGTCGCTGTAGAGGATGCAACAGAGTTCCTTCTTTTCACCATCGGAGAAGTCTGCTGGGATTTGCCCATGTTAAAACCAGACAAGAAATCTATAACATCCTGCATTTCTTGGTCAGTTGGTAAATTCATACCTTTGTCATCCTTGCCGTCATCTGGTTTGAAGAAGTTGTCCCGTCTTTCAACTAGAAACCCATTCACTAGCTGATTATTTGTGCTCTGAATTGACTGCAGTGGATCTGCAGTCCTAGGAAAATTACCAATGTTCAAAATGCTCTGTAACCGTGCGTCTACGTTAGTGGGCATTTTAGCTTTCTCCTCTGAGTTGGAACTTATGAAGACATTTTTGGAAGGTGTATTGGGGATTGAATAACTTCCAGTATTACTTGTACTGGTGCAGGAAGTTTTTTTTGTAAACCGTGAAGTCAGTTTGGAGAATGTCTTTTGCAGACCACCTGAAGATTTGCTTCCATTTCCAGATGGCAAGTCAACTGGATTCCCAAAGTCTGAGATTTCACGCTGTAACTGGATCTGAATACAAGGCAAAGCTTGCTCCCTGCATCAACAAAAACAAATATATCAAACCACCTAATACATAACTGAGTTTGTACTTTGAGTGATATACATTTGGGTAATAGCTAGTGGAAGAAACAAAACCAAAGATTGCCAAGTTCATCAGCTACTTCTTATGGTAATAATGCAAATTATTACTAGTATTAATGGTAATTAACTAGTAAACTACTTTCCATTCCTTAAGAAATTTTAACTGTGCTTCAAGACCTAAATGGAGACTAATTTAATATAAATCAAGTATTTTTATAAGAGAGAAACAAATAGTTTTGTCCACTTGGATAAGCTGCTGGATTGATTTTAAAAGACTGCTGTATCTCTGTATGTACCCTCAAGGTACCTACGTAGATTACCAATTTCTTGCTCTCAGTTTGACCTCTTCTGATGAACCAGTACTATCAAGTTCCTCAGTACAGATCTTTCAACAATGATGGCTTTGTTTAAACTAGGCAAGTAGAACATGACGCTCAAGAGGAGATGTACCTTCCTTCCTTCCACCTGTGTATGTCAAACACAGCAGTATAGAGCACATCCACTAGTCCCAAAGTCTTCTCTGGATCCAGACTCCTCTGTAGCAAAGACATTGTTGCTGGATCTTCCTTCAGACACCTGTAATCATTAAGTTGAACTTTAAAATCAATTTTTTTTCCACATTAAACAATTTTACCATACTAGTCAGATAATAAAAGGCCAATTGATGCACCACTACTGCTCCTACAGAGGCAAAACTAGCAAAGGCAGCATAATGTATCAATCAATGCCTGAGGGTTCCTAAAGACTACACCTGCAGCCCCGGTTTCTTTCTTCTGTTGAATATACAACTAATCTAACAGTAAAATTAGGAGTTATATAATTTATTTTAAAATCACGATGATTAATAATTAGCTCTTTAGCTGAGCAGACATAAACCAGGCACAGAGGTAAGAAATAACAAATACACAAAGCCCATTGCTGGAAAAACGCAAGAGCACTCAACAAAGCTGACACAAAACACTAGCACATGGGTGCGCTCTGCAGCCCGGCGCTAAGAACCCCCAGCCTGACAAAATCCACGTGGAAAATGATTTCACATAGCCAATAGTCTGGGGAAGATGCAGGATTTGGGAATTTTTCTCATTAATGGCACAGAATTAGGACTGAATTTGAGGTGAAATCAGAGTAACTTGAATCTAAATATTAGCACATTTGTCAAGTACTCAGTGAAGAGGCACTGTCACCGTGTGTCAGCAGGCGGAGCTCTTCCAGAGCACACAGAGCCTGGCTCAAAGCACTCTGCTTTATTTCAGTTCTTTCATAATAGAGCAATTTACAGAAAGAGAACAGAGAGATGCCAGTTTATAGAGGAATTAACGATGTATTTGGGCAAACAGACTAGCAGTTGACTTGTACTTCTGGACATATCATTGGTACCATTAGTAACAGGCTATCTCACTATGGATTCAGATGAATGAACTGTGTTGTACTGAAATTCCTAACACTGAGTACTCTCAGAAAGAAAGGAAGTGTTCTAATTCCAAATCATTGTTTCAAAAGGGAAGAAATCCTCACCTAAACTGCATATTAATCCTACCATTCTTTCCTAGGCAGTCTACTAAACCGGT
>NW_010310609.1:0-724 GCF_000700745.2 Antrostomus carolinensis
GGTCTTGCCCCGCCGGCTCGGGGGGCTGGTGATGGAGCAGACCTCGAAGTCGTCCTCGTCCTGTGCCACGTCATCGTAGGCAGGCGGTGGGGGTAACGGTCGGGCGTCCCAGTCCACCACTGGTGTGGGGTGGAGGGGCCGGGGTAGAGCCCGTGTGGGGCTCTGTGGTGGGGTCTTGTCCAGCAACGAGAAGGCCTCCATGGCCAGCTTAGCCAACGATGGGGCTGTCAGCTCCCCCACTGGTGATGGGCTACCTTGAGGCACCTCCTCCCCGAAATCAATGAGGGTCACCTCACCGCTCGCTGGTCCCTCACTTGGCGACTGGCCAGGTTGCCGCTCGCCCACCTTGGTGCCCGGCACCCGTGCCGACGGTTTGACTGGTCGCAGACCTTTCCCTGTGCCCGGCTTCTTCAGGCAGAGCTTCCGGAGACCGGCTGGCAGACCCCCCTCCTCCTCGCTGACCGGGTCGTAGCAGGGCTCTAGGAGGGGACCAAGAGGGATGGTGAGGCTCCCAGCATCCATCCCAGGGGCACAAGGGGGGCACCTGCATCCCCAAGCCCCCAAATTGCCCCATAGCTTCAGTCACATTTGCTCCCACCTTGGGGACAGCAATGCTTGCCATGGCAAGGTGCCAGAGGACTACAGGGTGGGGACATGCAGGGGTACCCTGCCCTTCCCCACCCCACAGCCCCCCCGCACCCTGCCCCAGGCTGGCCACCCCAAT
>NW_010310609.1:762-1098 GCF_000700745.2 Antrostomus carolinensis
ACCCAGGGGACAAAAAGGACAAAAGGAGCTAAGACAGAAAAGAAGAGGCCCAAAGGAGGGAGAGCGGCACCCGAAAAAGCCCAACTTACTGGTGAGCAGGACGGTAGGCTGAGGTGGGCGCGGAGGCGGTTGCCCTGCGGGAGAAGAGAGAGCCCGAGAGGAGGGGAAAAAAAAAAGCGCACAGAGCAAGCGGCAGTCGGAGCGCTCGTTAGCAGGATGCATGTTTCGTCATGTCCCCCATCACCGGTGGGAAGCCCCCCCAAAGGAAAAGTGCAGGTTTTGGGGAGCTGCAGCACAGGGATGGTGTGGGATCTCCCTCCCTGTGGTGGCTCCACT
>NW_010310609.1:1165-1452 GCF_000700745.2 Antrostomus carolinensis
AGAGTCCAGCCGGGCAGAGCCACCAGCCGCCCACACTGTTGGTAGTGGCACATGGCCAGGTGACAACGTGCCCCGTCACCCCAGATACCCCCTGGGTTTGCAAAAGCAAGTGGCAGCAGAGAGATGGAAAGGAGAGGGTCCAGCCCATCACCCTGGCAGCAGGGCATGGGGAAGGGGGCTCTGTACAGCCGAAGTGCAGGAGGAAGGGGAGAAGTCGCTCACTTTTAGCCCTGCCTGGAAGCTGGGTGGGTCTGGCAATGCTTGGGTCCACACCTAAAATGTCAGGA
>NW_010310610.1:0-245 GCF_000700745.2 Antrostomus carolinensis
TCAGCCGCAACACCGACACCAGACAATCTCCCACCCGCCCCTGTCGCCCCTAGCACACAGCCACTGAGCTCCCCCAGTCAAAGCCGCTCCTAACCCGTCTCGCAGTGGGGTACTCCCAACCAGCACACGCCTCTCCCCACCACCCCCCGGCCCCTTTCCTGCGCCGACCCGCGAGAGCGCCAAGTTGCCACTGCACCGCAGGGGAGCAGTCAGGGCCCAGGGAGCGACCGGTGACCTGCAGGCCG
>NW_010310610.1:371-604 GCF_000700745.2 Antrostomus carolinensis
TCGTATAAAAGATGAGGAGGAGACTTATCGTGCAAACAGTCCACCTCTTCCTGACTGAACGCATGTCTTCTGCGAAATGCGGTCCTCCTCCCCCTTTTCCTTTGTTTGTCTGGGGTGTGCGGAAACCAACTCCCCACGCGGCACAAATTGCCAAAAAGACAGGGGGTTAAAGGAGAAAAAAAATATCAGACGGTCGCAGACGCTTGGGGCTGTTTGGCGTTTAGTTTGTCTTC
>NW_010310611.1:0-374 GCF_000700745.2 Antrostomus carolinensis
TACTGCCCTTTCCTTTTCCTCTAACCCCTCTTATGTACGAGGACCTTCTCCACACCCTGCTCAGAACAAGGATCGATAACAGGCACAGGCAAAACCTGATTTAACAAGCCACTGATTTCAGCAGTAAAGTTCTAGGCTGGGGTCCCAGGTGGGGTTGTGAGGATCCCCAGCATGACCCCACAGGCAGGTGCTCCCTGCCATGGCTGCCCCGCGCTGTGGCTGGCACACTCCAGCCCTCGCTGGTCAGCCTCACCGGCAGCGAGCGTGGCCAGTGGGACAGGGCTGGTGGGGCGTGGGGAAGAGACAAGATGTGGACCACCCCAACCCCAGGTGTCTTCCTTCCCACTCATCCTCCCCGCTCCGTGGCCACTCTC
>NW_010310611.1:608-1941 GCF_000700745.2 Antrostomus carolinensis
CTGAAGTCAGCGCGACGCTGCGGGGCTTTGATTTGATATTTATATTATTATTTAATTTTATTTATTATTTTTTTTTTTTTGCCAACGGAGAATGTGAATCTGCTGGAGAACAAGGGCTATGGTTTGCACAGAGCAAGGGAGGACAGGAAACCCAGTTTAGCTCAGGACATGCCTCAAAATGGTTTGCAGAGATGTGTGTGAGGCCATTCACACTAGAGTGTCCAGAGGAGGGACACAACATTGGGGAAGGGTTTAGAGGGGAAGCCGTGTGAGGAGAGGCTGAAGTCCATTGGTTTGTTCAGCCTGGAGCAGAGGGATCTCATGGAGGTCTAGAACTTCCTCCCAAGGGGAAGAAGAGGGGCAGGTGCTGATCTCTTCTCTCTGGCCACCAACGAATGCCAGGAGCAGAGGGAATGGCAGGAAGATGTGGCAGGGGAGGGTGAGGTTGGCCATGAGGAAAAGGTTCTTGAGGCAGAGGGTGGTGGAGCACTGGCACAGGCTCCCCAGGGAGGTGCTCATGGCACCAAGCCTGACAAGATTCCAGCAGCATTTGGCCAAGGCCCTCAGGGTCATGGTGTGAATGTTGGGCTTGTCCTGTGCAGGGACAGGAGTTGGACTCCATCATCCTTGTGGGTCCCTCCCAACCCACAGCATTCGATGATTCTGTGATTCTTGCATTTACCTTTATGTTCCTTGTGGCTCTCTGGGGTTTTTATGCATCTTGGACCAGACCAGGGCAGGTGAATGCAGCTCTTTGTATGCTCAGCACAAGGAAAATGCCAGATGTCAGGGGATATAAACAGACATCAGAGCTGGGTTTTGGTGTTTCTAATCTTCACCTGAAACACTAGGAGAGGAAAAAAGGTGTCTGTCAACGTTTTTCATTCATAAATGGCTCCTGTTTGGAGAGGGGTGGCAGAGGAGTGAAACAGATTCATGAAAACCAACACACGTATCAGTTTCTTCACTTTCTTCAACACATCACAGAAATTTTATGCATTGTCATATTTTGGGTTTCAAGGTGGGGTTTTTAGCACCTCTAGCATTGCTCGTGCTTCTCCAAGCATAAGCAGTTCTTCCTCGTCAACCTGAATCAACCAGGAAACCTTGCTGGAAAATACCCAACCCCTGAAAGGTCTCGGCGTTTCCCACATTACACCGGACAAACATCATCGCTTCTCACGCCATCCCCCTCCACTGCCCCAGCCACGGGGAGAAGCCTGTGAAGATGTAAATAAGGCCATGAGGAAAGACAGTTTGTTTTCAAGTCATGTTTTGGGTGAAGTTTGTGGTTTAAATCTATCCAGTTTCTTCCTCTTTCACATGCTATCCT
>NW_010310611.1:1974-9452 GCF_000700745.2 Antrostomus carolinensis
GTGGCAATTACAATGTGTGATCATTTGTAAGGGAGATAAAAATCCCACATAACAGAGGTGCTTTTCAGTAATGGGAGTGAAACCGAGGCAGGAGAGCGAGAGAAGATATCCACAAGAAAATAAAAATCATCTCAGTAGTTATTTCCTAGATTGAGACAGTTTAAATACCAGCCTAAGTACCGGGTGGCCTCAGGGGGTGGAGGTAACTGGGCAATGCAACACAATAAAGACTCCACTGCAAATCACAGAATCACAGACTGGTTTGGGTGGGAAGGGACCTTTCAAGGCCATCCAGTCCAAACCCCTGCAGTGAGCAGGGACATCTTCAACCAGATCAGGTTGCTGTCCAACCTGACCTTGAATGTTTCCAGGGATGGGGCTTCTACCACCTCTCTGGGCAACCTGGGCCAGGGTTTCACCTCTTTCAGTGTAAAAAATGTCTTCCTTATGTCTAAATCTCCCCTCTTTTAGTTTAAAACCATCATTCCTTCTCCTATCGCTACAGGCCCTATTAAAAAGTTTGTCCCCATCATTCTTACAGGCCCCCTTTAAGTATTGAAGGGTCACTAGAAGGTCTCCCTGGAGCCTTCTCTTCTCCAGGCTGAACAGCCCCAACTCTCTCAGCCTGTCCTCACAGCAGAGCTGCTCCAGCCCTCGCATCATTATTGTGGCCTCCTCTGGACCTGCTCCAGCAGGTCTGTGCCTCCCCACACCACGCCATCTGCAGCCACTTGTACACACACCACGTAGTCAGCACATCATCATCATGCCCCCATGGAGGGACTTTTCCCCGTACCCCTGTGTGGCCACACCAGGCTGTTTGGAAAGGCGGGCACCGGTGTGACGGCGGGGAGCCCTGTGGTGTCTCTGGGCTGCAGGCACATGGGCTTCTCCGCGTGAGGCAACGGCATTTCCCTCAAACCACAGGCTGGAGGCCAAGAGGACGATTATGAAAATGTTTTGTCATCTCCAGCTCTGCCCCAGGCTGGGAATAGCCTGCATTACAGAATTCAAAGCAGGTGATGAAAAAAAAAATCATCAATAACATGTTATCATTCTTAGCAGGGAGACTGTGTTTTCCAAAGAGCCCACAGCCCCTGGCAATCGGGGCTCAGACGGAATAACTCCTGCCATGGTTTACCTCATCCCACTCGTCTTGTTTTTGCTGGTCAGGTTGCCTGCAGGACACAGGAATCTGGGAGGACCCAGGCAAGAGCACAAAGTAGCAGCAGCTGCTGTGCATTAACCAGTCTAGAGACTTGAAAAGGCTGATTATGAGACCAGAAGTTTTCTACTCTTTTTTGTTGTTGTTGTTAACTTCTCCGGAGGACCATTCACACTCTAGCAAGTAGCACAAAGCCGATCAGAGACGACAGAAAAATTTCAGGACGCCAAAAAGCCAGTTTCCTAGAAATCAGATGAACAAGCATCTCTCTTTTTCTACAATGGCCACATAAAAGAAGCTGTTTGGAGAGTATTTTAGAAAAAATGCCCCACAATACGCAAGCCTTACGAGGTTTTGGATAGAGCCTGTGCTACAGAGGCAGCACCCCACTCCTTGGGAAGGTGTGTTTTTCCACAGACACCAGCATTTCCACCCACCCCCTCTTCTCCCTTCTCTTCCATACTTCAATAACCAGCATCTCACAGAATCACAGAACTGTCTAGACTGGAAAAGAGCTTTAAGAGACCTCCACCTCATCCTCTGTCTAGCTCTCACTTGGGACACAGCAGGTCTTGAACCATCTCACCTCCCCATACCTTCCCCCAGTGTAGTCTCCGTACACATACACTAAATCAAGAAAACCAGCCCTGGAGCAGACCAGGAAGTTTCAGAAATCCCTGTTACCAGATAATTAGGCAAGAAGCTGTATCAATAGAGTGAACTTGTTGCAATCATGACCTAATTCTGCATTTGCTCCTCCCATCCCTATGGAACATGGTATGAAAAGATTTCCAGGACCAGCTCCAGGTGGATGCTGGAGGTCCACCTAGATGAGGAAGGTGGATGAAAGAAGACCCACGTGTCTCATAGCCATCCACAGAAGGTGTACGTGTCTCAATCTCCAGTTCACTCCTCCCTACACCACTGTTCATGTTCCCAAATAAACAGGAAAGCAGAGATGAATGCTCTCTTTGGAGACACCATAAGTTATGCCAGTTGTTTCTCTGCTTTCCCTCCTTGCTCAAAAAAGGTTATTGGCTTCTTGCCCAACTTTCTTCCCTCTTTCTTGATGCTTTACGTTGCTCTGTACAATGAGGGGGGTGAGGAGCTCCCCGATTTCACAGTTTCTAAACAGGTAAGAACAGAGTATTTCTGCCCCTGATATGAGCAAATCCCATAAGTGTGAGTATTGCAGTTGCAGAATCTGGTATGCATTTCCTAGGAAGGTAGGAAGCCTTTTTCTTAAAGCCTTCCAACATTTTAACTGTTAAACATGAGATTGCCATGCTTGAATCACGCTGGAGTTGAGGCAAAGTAAACAATCTCTTACATAAAGTAAGAAAGTCCAGAGGGAAAGCTAGCGTTAGTAGAAAGTAAACTTCCGTGTTACGCAACTCTTCTTGCCTCATTTTTTTTTTTTTTTAAGAAAATCTTAACAACTGAGGCTAAAATGGCAGATGCAGAATGATCTTATTTCCTGTTGAACATTTACTTTCTACACGAGGGCTGTGTGTGCCTGATCACTGACACAGACCTCTTTGGCTTACAAAGCAGCTCTGCGGAACGGCCAGGGCTGGTTCATATCATGAACGGAGGCACTTCATGCACGTACAGCACTCAACTGCATACAGTCATAGCAACATTTTTTTTATCAACATATCAACTTTTCTTCTCTCCTCCCAGAAAAATTGAATTAACTCCACTTCCCCAAAGTGGGGTATATTGCTTGCATGCATCTCAGCAAGCTATTCACACAAATCCACTTACAAAGACAGCACCAGTGTCAAGAGTGAGGAGTGAAAGTCTTTTCAAAGCCCTTCAGTCCATGTCTGTGCACTGGGTTTCTCACAGGGATGCAGGTGCCTGCAGGCACCGTTCACCCAGTAGCACCTCCAATACAGGCTGCCAAAGTAGACTGAGTACCCCATGGCAGCACTCAAAAAGTCAGGAGCAGTGTGGTTTTCCTCTTGATAGGGGATCCATGAGAAACAGGGTTGAGGAGATGTTACAAAAAAGAGAGATTTTGGAGATACTCCAAAGAGATGTGGAGTATCTGGAGATACTTCAAAGAGATTTGGAGTATTTGGAGATCAAGAGATTTTGGAGATACTCCAAAGCAAGTACCTGTGAAGTACACGGAAAGCATCTTACCTGTTCAGGATGGAGTATCTCCCTGTCTCTGCCGAGTTTCCAGCAGCATGCTTAACCACTAATTTGAGAAAGGAAAAATACAGTCTGGCACGCCACCCTTGAAATACAGCCCACCCATCTATTATGCCAAAGCCAGTATTTATAGTTTCCCTCAAAGAAGGTCACTGAGTACTCTGCAGCACTAGAACATGCACTAGGCACCGTGGGACTGCAGATCCACATGGGATGAGAGAAAACTGACTAAAATGGGAACTCAGTTCTGTGTGGAAGAACTGTATTTCTGCACTTCACAAAACCTTCCCTAAAGCTATGAATTTGCTCCTTCTCATATTAAGCAATTATAGAAGAAGTCTTCTAGATCTCCCATCATGTCCTCTACAACCCAACTACCCTACTGAAGCTTGCAACTCATAACAAAGTCAAATGAAGCCCTTGTGATGTAATGGCTTTAAAAAGCTACCTGAAGAGCAAATTTTCTAGCACCACTTGAAGAGGAAAACAGCCTTCCTTGGTATTTTAATACCTATCCAACCCCAGGTAGAAATGCCTGGACTGCAGGCTGTGTGCACAGCCTCACCAGCTAGCGAAAAGAAATCAATGTTTAGTATTAAACAATTTATAACCTTGAATTTAAAGGGGTGAAAATGCCAACAGTAATTTGTTAGAACATTCCAAAATTCCAATTTGGAAAATGCAATTGGCCTTTCACCATGACTAAAAAAAAAATATTTGGGTATACTTCTTCACAAGGCTCTCATCACTGCACAAAGTGTTCTTCATCATCATAGAATCACAGAATCATAGAATGGTTTGGGTTAGAAAGGACCTTAAAGCTCATCCAGTTCCAACCCCCCTGCCATCAGCAGGGACACCTTCCACTAGACCAGGTTGCTCAAAGCCTCATCCAACCTGGCCTTCAACACTTCCAGGGAGGGGGCATCCACAACTTCCTTGGGCAACCTGTTCCAGTGTCTGACCTTTGAGCATCATGTTTGCTTTTCTCCTGTAGGAAGTTAAGACACGGAGTCCCACCAGCTGGCTATCCCAGAAAGCTCTTCCTCATTAAAAGCTTTGGTCCAAGCTATTAAAATGCATGAAGGTAAAGATCCACCTCACATTATGTTTTATTGTCCATAGATGGAATGAAAATTGGCCTTGGACTAGATAGAAGAAATGCTGGTAAGACTCCACCACACTTCCTCCAACATCTGTGTCTTGTTGGGATTGTGATGGAGCTCAGCCTCACGTTCCCAAGCTCTTCTGGGGACAGAAATGGCACTGCCTGTCTACGTTGAAGTTTCCCAACTATTCCTCAAGTCCTGCAGACCTTTGCCCGCCTACAGCCCCTGTGTTGGACCAGGCAACCAGCCCCCAGGAAGAATAGTCATCTCCCAATTAATCTTTCTTAGAGAGTCCCTTTCCAACTAAATACCAGCGATTTTTCAGTTCCTGGAATCAATCAGGCCCTTTTACTCTTCGCTTCTCAAAGCGAAGTCAGGAGAGAAGGGCTCCCAGCCCAGCCCCAACTCACTGATTCTGACCATAGTTGGCTGCTTTGTGGCTTCTTTGGTTCCTCTGGCAGAAAAGTGCTGTAATTAAGTGTTAGGAGTTTGATGAGGAAACTATTCCTCAGACCAGAGGTGGGAGACTTCAACAACTTCTTTCTCTCACATTTTGACAATGGACCAAAGTTACAACATAAAAAGCCTTGGAAATTTCCAACATCTCTGTTCCCTTTGAAGGCAAGAAAAGAGTTTTTTAAGAAAAACATTGACTTTAGTCCCCAGACATTCAAAATGCAGTTGAAGGAATAGTTTTTACCAGTTCCCTTCCAGCAAGCAGCTTGTGTCAATGGTATTTTTGGAAGAAAAAGGAGTACAGAAGATTAAATAGATATTAATGGAGATTAAATAGGTATTAGCTGTTGTAACATGGGAAGCCCAACCTTAACTCACTGGCTCTTGGCTGGCTGACTTATCACGCTTATTTAGGCAATTTAGCTGGGAAAAGTGGCTAAGGGAGGGGGCTGCCTTTCTTCTTTCTTTGGAGGATTTTTTTTTTTTTTTTTTTTTTCAATTCAAGTATTCTCACTTTGGAGGCATTTTCAGAGCTTTTTCTTAGCAACTGGGAATGAGTTCCCAAACCTCTGGAAGAGAATCACAGAATCATAGAATTGCCTGATTGGAAAAGACCTTTGAGATCATTGAGTCCAACCATACCTGTCCACTGCTAACCCAGATCTCTGAGCACCTCATCTACCCATCCTTTAAATCCCTCCAGGGGTGGGAACTCAACCACTTCCCTAGGTAGAAAACGTGGATGAGGGCCTGTCTAATTCATGGATGCCAGGAGTAAGAGTTCTTCACACATGGTGGCTTTTCCAGACAACTGTCCCCCTAAAGAAATCCATGACTTTGTACCCCAACTTGCCACAAGCCCCTTTTGTTTTGCAAGGGCCCACGACAGGGCAGTGTGACAAGCTGAGCTGTCACCAGCTCCTCAGCAACAATGGGAAGACTTCTGAAATTTTTTAACAGCTATTAGAAATACATCCCCTCTCTGGTTTCTCTTCTGCCTTTTGAAGTTCCTTTCCTCAGTCAGAAAAATCAAGTTCAAGTTAAATTCTCCTTCTCTGGAGACATTCAAAACCCGCCTGGACGCCTTCCTGTGTGATCTCATTGAGGTTCCTGCTCTGGCAGGGGGTTGGACTGGATGATCTTTCGAGGTCCCTTCCAATCCCCGACATTCTGTGATTCTCTGATATTGACCTTAAGTGAGGAAGCATGGCAGGGAGGATGGATGGTGGTTTGGTGAAAAAGTAAGGAAGAGAAGACTGCTTACAGTCCCGAACACTCGTGCTTTCATACACAACTTAATCTTCAACTGTTAGTTGTGTGTGAATTTGACAAAAGGCTCAACAAAAATACATAAACATGAACATATGAGTGATTGGAACGTGTTTAAAATTTCCTAGCAGTTTCAAAAGAAAACCAACTTATCAAAAGCAGTCTTTTCATCAAAATGTGCTAATCTAGGGGGTGAAAAAAATCAGTTCTAGGTTAGCATTTATGGTTAAAATAGCTTCCCCACCAGGATGATTGCTCCTAGCAGCAGCCAGCTTTTAGGTATTCTCCTGTCAGTCTATCTCAACATTTCTGTAGGAGCTGTTCCAAAATGTTTCGACAATTAAGCATTCTGGGAAGCAAGAATTTATACCTTTTATATCATGAATTTAGACTTTCTGTATTCCAAGTAAAGACTCCCGACAACCCGTGCACTCAGCCCTTCTTTAATCCAGCCACTTCCCCGCAGACAGCTGCACTAGAAGTAGAAATGACCCAAAAGCTAGAGCACGTGTTTAGAATACAGAGATCATCAAGCTCATGCCTACATAACACAGGAAAACTCAAAAAATGTTTGTTGCATCCCTGTACCGAGGATTAAATTTTTCTAATGCAAAAATTTGCAAGAGATGGGAAAACAGCCACCTCTCTGCTGAATCTTTACAACCAGAGGAAGACACTAAAGATTCAGTTGTATCCTCCGTCTGAAATACAACACACACAAAGGACAAGCCTGAAAGAACAAAAACTTAGTGTTTCCACCCTCAGGTCATAGCTCAATTTGGTAATTAACACCTTGTTTGCACCCAGGCACTCTCCCCTACACTGCAGCCTTCCTGTGTGATTCTTATCCCATATGACTGACAGTTTCTTTACGGTTCTTATTTTACCAGGAAATATCTTTTACCTTTAATCATGAATTGGCACAGAGCATGTTACTGATTACAAACCCGGCTGTGTTCAATAGGCATGTAAATATTTGGTTTTGGTGACACGCAATGAGCTTCCAGCCCCATCTGTTGGTGTAAGAGACATTATCTGAGTGAAATTTAACAGCCGTCAGAAAAGCCAAGAATGGGAGAACTCATAGTGAAGGACTATGGGATCATCTCTGTGACTGTCTCCATAATTCCTCAAACTGATCAAAACTTCTACTATCAAACAAAATCATGAGAGCTGTGGCTTGGTTTGAGGGAGAAAAGAGAGGAAAGGATGGCTTTCAGTTGGGTATTTAAGGCCAAAGATGATGCTCCCAAGCAAACATTTATCTGAAGCTATCCACCTCCAGATAGTATTATTATTATTATTATTATTATTAT
>NW_010310612.1:0-1676 GCF_000700745.2 Antrostomus carolinensis
TTCTTTTTCTTTTTCCCCCTTTCCTTTTCCTTTCTTTTCCCTTTTTCTTTTCCCTTTTTCTTTCCCCTTTCCCTTTTCCCATTTCCCATTTCCCCTTTCCCATTTCCCTTTTCCCTTTTCCCATTTCCCTTTTCCCTTTTCCCTTTTCCCTTTTTTTCCTTTCCTTTCCTTTCCTTTCCTTTCCTTTCCTTTCCTTTCCTTTCCTTTCCTTTCCTTTCCTTTCCTTTCCTTTCCTTTCCTTTCCTTTCCTTTCCTTTCCTTTCCTTTCCATTTTCCTTCCCTTCTTTCCCTTATTTTCCTTATTTTTCCTTCCCTTCTTTCCCTCCTTTCCCTTCTTCCACCCACCCCCCGCTTCCCTGATCACCACCGCACGATCTTGCCATTCACATCGAACACACTGTGTGATTTTGTACAATTTCAGCCGGCAATGTGTGGAAAGCTGGTGGTCTGGTTTGCCTCCGTGTTGCAGGGCTCAGCCATCCCCTTCTCCCCGCTCCGGGACCGCAGCATTGTCCCGGCCCAGCGCCTTGTGGCAGCTCTGGGCTGGGGGGGCTGAAGGGCACCCCAATACGCAGGGTCTGCTCCCTGCATGCAAGGGGCTGCGGGAGGGATGGCCGAGGCTGCGGCCAGCTCAGCCGCTGCGGAGCTCAGCCTCTCGCTCCCACGGAGGCAGAGCCGACACTTCTCTGCTCGCCGCAGGCTCGAGCTGCCTTCAGCCATCACGTATTTCATGTGGATTCATTATGTGCCCTGACAGTTTTAGAAGGTGTTTGCAAAGTTTGACAGCAGTGAAATGACCAGATTTAAATAAAAATAGCTCTATATAATCTTTTTTTTTTTTTTTTTTTTTTTTGACACTGAGGCATTTGGCTTGTCAGCTTTATTCAGTACCGTTCAAGCCCTGTGCAAATGGAGAGATTTTCTGAATTCTTTTTGTTCCAGAATTGGCATCCGTACTGCCCCTATTGCTTGTTTTCAGTTTCTCCACTCCTCTGTAGTTTGGATGATTAACAACACGAGGGTTAATTATATTTCTTCACTTGGTACATGGGGTTATGACACCTTCGTGGGTTTTACACAGTTTCACTACTATTCATCCAAGCGGGTCCCGTTTCCCACCAGATAGATGATTCACCTTGCTAAAGGTGAACAGTGCAAATCTGCTAGAAAAGGAATAATATACTGGGCTTGCCTGAGTGTTCACATTTCATTTGTGAGATCGTAATATCTGCCAAGACTGCTCTAAATTGCAGGAACAGAAATCATCCTCTGGGTTTGTTTGGGTTTTTTTGTTTGTTTGTTTGGGGTTTTTTTCTCTTGTTTAAGTCAAGGCATTTGACACCCCACCCCCCCCACCCCCGACACATATTTAATTTTAAGTGTCACCTCCTGTGCTTGGACACAACTGGTGTGTAGGCTGAGCGACTACCAGCCTTGTTTTCAGTTTGTTTCCTTGGCAGAGGCTCACCAGCCACCTCTTCTCCCCAGGGCAGCCCCAGCCCTGTCCCCACAGTTCACAGACGGTGAACGTGGCCACTGGCATCAGGAGGACGGTGGCCCACGTCCGGGCAGCCGGCCATCGCTGTGTGATGCCGACACAGGGCGCGATCTGCCTTCGTGCAGGAGGGTCCTCCCCTCCGGCCAGGGGCTCTGCGGCAGCGCAGCCCTCCCCGACT
>NW_010310612.1:1742-5956 GCF_000700745.2 Antrostomus carolinensis
TGATGTGGGGTGCGGGGGAGGCAGTGGCCAGTGCTGGGGCGCCGATGGCCAGTGCTGGGGAGGCAATGGCCAGTGCTGGGGAGTGCTGGGCTGGGGGGGGTCTGCCCTGCAGGAGCGTCCAAAACTCTCACACAGCTCTTCTTCTCTTGCCCTTCTCCCCCTCCCCTGTCTGTTTCAGGACATGGAGGCGTGAATCAGCTTGGGGGTGTTTTTGTGAACGGCCGCCCCCTCCCAGATGTCGTTCGCCAGAGGATCGTGGAGCTCGCCCACCAAGGGGTCCGGCCGTGTGACATCTCCCGGCAGCTCCGCGTCAGCCACGGCTGCGTCAGCAAAATACTTGGCAGGTAAAGGGAGGATGAGGAATCCTGTGTCTGTCAAGAGAAGAGTGTCAGTGCCCATCCCTTAATTGAAGGCTGCAAACAAATGGAGAAGAGTAGAAACCTGGGGAAGTCAGTCCAGGGAGGAGAGGGGCTTCCTGACCACTCATGGTTTTATTTGCCTGATGTGGGGAAAAATGTGCCACTGTTCGTGTATCTGGTTTGCCCCTTTCACAGGTTCTTGCAGGTAATTCTAAGTCAAAGTGCAAAATGCCACATGGGGTGTGTTTGCTGTGTATACGTCAGATATCCTGCATCTCTGTCCTGAACAAGAAAATCCAGGAGTTGTTTTCAGTAAAGTGGAAAGAAAATAGAAGTTGTGGAAGTTGCTCCTTTTTGCTTTCTGAAGAAGGCTCTTTTAGCAATAGTATCATTATATATTGCATCAACACCGCCGTGCGGTCATTCACACAGGCTATTCTGCACTCTGTCCCACTGTTTAATTCAACATCTTTGTCTACTCTTGTGCTGGAACATGTTCCTAATTAGAGCACAGAATGCCATAGTAACTATTAACCATCTTAATTTTGGCTGTTTTCGGAGTAGCCCTCTGTTCAGGCTGGAGTTGCTTGAACCACTATGGCAACAGGAAATTGAACTCTGAATTCACACCATTTCCTGATTTCATTTTAAAATTTGACATAGATTAAGGTCAAAAATACTACCCTTGCCTCTTTGTATCTTGTGAAGAAATCTGAACACAGTTTATATACTTGATAATATGGTTTTGAACTCTAGGTATTCTGAGGTAGTTGGGCAGGTTATATTAAGGAAAACAGGTTTGGTTGGTTTCTTTTTTTTTAAGAATGTGCTTTATTTGATAATCTAGAAAAATTAATTCCTGAACTATTTACTAAACTTTCACAGTTAGAAATTTACTCTTACTATTTTTACTTTTACCACCTTTTTCTTTTCCAATTTTTAACCAGTTTGCTTTCCTGGACGTAGCATAGCTGCAAAGACTGTGAAGGCAAATTTTTTTTTGTAGCCTCATGCAGGGAATCTGCTTGGATTAGCAGCATTTTCCACCTCTCCACGGCAATTTAAGCACTCCAAATCACACTGAGTCTGGTTCAGTCACAGGCCCCTGGTTTTGCAGCTCTTGGCATCCTTTTTCCCATAGCCTCCTCTGACTGACACTGGCCTGAGCTGACTATCACCGCGCATTGTGCTTTGAGAGAGCCGCATGAGCCAGCATGCGGGTTGCACTCAGCCTCCTTGATTTTTCTCTTGTGCCTTGGGTGCAGGGGGATGCGTTCCCTGGCAAGCTGCAGGCATTGGAGTACACTTTACTGTTTTAGAGAGGAACTTCCCATGGGCTTTACCTGAGACCTGCCTGCCCATCGTGGGCTGTTTCACTCAGTTATTGCTTCGCATCTGCTGTCAGCACAGCTCCGGCTCCCAGCCTGGCTGGCACGGTTCGGCTGGGGATGCTGTCTGCTGCAGCAGCCTTGTCACCCATCCACACCAGGGCCAACGTACGGCTCTGAAAGGGGCAATTTATTCACCTACTGACCACTCGTCTGATGGTTTTACTTTTGATAGTTTGAATAGATTTGCCATTAGATATATTTGCACTGTAGAGCTCAGAGCGAGGCTCCAGAGCTTTGTCATTAAAGTTGTCAACAATAAATTGGAATTTCATAGCTCATTATTTTCATAACTAATAATTACAGTGGGTAAAATGTCACTGTAATTGCTGCTCTGTGTGCGTGGGTTTTTGCATGTGTGCCTGTGAAAATCAGGAATCTTTATGATAAATTCTTATGTTTGGAATTTTACAGTTGGAATTTTTCAGTTCTCATACAAACTTAAAAAACATCCAGAGGCAGGGAACTGGCAGTTGCAGCACAAGTGAAGATCTCACCCCTGGGAGGAGGGTACCGCAGGGCTGCCCACTCCTCACCTGTGTTGGCAGCAGGCTGGGAACAGACAGCCAGGACCTGGTGTGTGTACAGTGAGGCCGACTGCAGCCGTCGTTACCTCTAAAATGGAGCTGGGAGCTGGGGTGCTCGCGCTCCGCAGCCTGCAGTCCCTTTGGCTGCTGCCAGGTTCATCGCTACGAGGAAGGGGAGGGAGGTGGCAGCGGCGTCGCGAGGTGGGAGCTGTCCCCTGTCCTGGCGAGCTCACCTAGCTGCCTGGAGAAAAGGGTCTGGGCCCCATCCTGCACCCTCCCGTCATTCTGCTGACATCTGTGCGCCTTTCAAGGGCTCAAGGTGGTGATGGTGTGTAGACAGGCAGTGGACAGAGGATTTGGGAGTGGTGGTCTTGCTGGCCAGAGGCTTTATCCCCTGGTGAGCTCAGCGCTGCCGCAGCGCCATGGCAGCGAGGGCCTTTGCCGTCATGGCTTACCTACCGTGGTGAGTCAGCCGTGGGAAACACCCTCTCGTCTGTGTGGCCATGGCTCCCGAGCTCCTGGCTGGCGGTCTGCTTCACCCGGCTGTCCTGCATCCTGGGGTGCTGACCACAGGCACTGTCTCACAGTACAGCAAGGCACCATTGGAGAAAAACCCTGAGGAACATTGGTAAAAATCCATCATTGTGACTGGAACTAATTGCAACTTTTTATTTGGTAGTGTTCACGGTGTTGTCCGGCTTCCTTCGACGCCCTCCTCACAGGAGAGGTGCCAGCACCAAGGTTTTGAGGCCAGGGGGTGCCAGGTCTTGCTTAGGGACATGGTTTAGTCGGGGACTTGTCAGTGTTGGGTTCATGATTGGACTAGATGAGCTTAAAGGGCTTTTCCGATTGCAGTTCTGGGATTCGGGATTCTGTCTTGGTAGGTTTGTGGTCCAAGTTTGCCATCATTTTGTCATGTCCTGGGGGAGCATGGGAGGAGCTGAATTTTAACCCCCTGCCCTAAATCTTGCTACTAGGCTGCGTTAGGGACACCAGGAGGTTAATCCATCTCTGGCACTTGACGCTTTCCATTACTCGTAGTACTTAAATGGCTCATGGAGAAATGAGTCCACATCTGCATCCAGAATATCTGAAAACATGTACAAACAACACGTTGTCAGTCTCCTTAAAGGAATTTTAGGCCCTGCACACAGGGCTCCCCCAGAAAATACTGAAAACTGGCAGCGTGTCAGAAATGTGATGAACACAGTTGCGTGTTACAGTGAGACAGACTTCAGCTGCACAGCCTGTTTGTGCTCTGCTCATGCTGGAAAGATCAGGGAATTAATTTATTTTTTTTTTCATATAATGGGTACGTCAAGTAGCTGCAGAGAAAATATATTAATAAGCGGCCTTATGTTCTTACCTGGGAGTCTTTTCTGAGCTCCCTACTAGAAATACAGACACAGAGCAATGAGTGGACGTGTTGAGGCTGCGAGCGTGCAGATGGGTGGGCGTCTGGTTGAGAGGCTCACAAAGTCGAGGTCTGCTCTGCATGGAAAGGATGTGCTTGATCAGGGAAGTTGTGGCAGTTGCTGCAGTTTATTTTTCATCTGGTCACGAAAAAATTCACAAGATACAAGGAAGCGCATGGCCCAGAGAGCATCTTGTGCATTGGGCGCCCTGGCTGTGCGGCACGGAGGAGCACAATCTCATTCTGGGTCTCCGTTCTGGCCCTCAATGGATCAGATACAACTATTGCTCTTGGCACTATGTTCGAGGCTTCGTTTATTAAATGAGGGAGACTTACAGGGCTGGGGATCTTGGCTGTGATGTATTGTTGCAATGCTGCCAAAAGCAGTTGCTCTTGTGTGAGTTACGTATGAAGAAATCTAGGAGATTTCTGTCAGTTTAGGGATCCAGTCGTCCACCTTTCCCGGTGTGAGGATGCCGTACCCAAGGAAAGGCAACAGGACTGATCACTGAAACCAACCTCTAAA
>NW_010310612.1:5988-12826 GCF_000700745.2 Antrostomus carolinensis
CCTTGAAATTCGTGATTGAAACCACTAAAAACATAATGTTAAGAAGAATACAGTATGAAAAATACTAACTGTTAAAACCGTAATATGCATATTAAAATGATAACATGGGAAAAAGATGCGCCGGCACGTTTATTCCGGAGGTGCAAATAACTTACAATGCCGAGCCTTCATTTCACTATGAAATGATAACAAGCCGTAGATATTAATAACAGAGAATTTCTGTAGAAACAGTAATTTACTACAAAAGAGTCCACTGCAAAAAGTGGTCTTTGGTGTGATTTGTTTCTATTATTGCCAGCACTACTGATTAATAACATGCATTTTCAGTTAATTTTGGATCCCGGCATGCCCTTTAATCTTGCATTGTTTCTTTTGTCTTGCTATTACGGAAAAATATATATTGTATCCCGAGGTCCAATTCCAATTACTATAAGTTAATCTATTAGGTGATGAAGCGCTACACGGGCAGAAAACGTGTATGTGAAAGTGAAGATGTATCTCAGGATTTACTGGGGTTTGGTTACCTTGAAATTATGTTCTCTATAAATATCAAAGCAAGTTCTCTGTCCGTTTGCGATAACCAAAGCTTTGTTTTGGATGTTGTCCCAGGTATTATGAAACCGGGAGTATTAAGCCTGGAGTGATCGGAGGATCAAAACCAAAGGTCGCCACACCCAAAGTCGTTGAAAAAATCGCAGAATACAAGCGCCAGAATCCCACCATGTTTGCCTGGGAGATCAGGGACAGACTCCTTGCTGAGCGAGTGTGTGACAACGACACGGTGCCCAGCGTCAGTTCCATTAACAGGTAAAGATTGGAGTGGACTTGATGATCCTTGTGGGTCCCTTCCAGCTCACAACATTTGATGATTCTCTGATGCGGAAGCACTGTCCCTGTATCCTCATGTGTTACGAGGACTGGGTGTTTCGGGCTGTTTGCAAGAAACGCAGCTTGCCTATGTTTTCATGATGCGTTTGGGGCTGAGGAGCAGCTGTGGGTTCACCAGAGCGTCGCGGACTCTGAGCATTTCCTAGGCGTGGGCAGGTGCTGCTGCTGGCCTGGGCTGCTTTCCTGTCTTTTCCCTGATCTGTGAGTTGCAGTCCTGGCTGGTGATCATCTTGTGTCTTTGCTCTGAGCGAGGCCTCGTGCTGCTCACCAGGGTGGGGGTTCAGTGGGACCTACTTTCCCAGGGGGCAAAAGCTTGGATGGCTATTGGGTGGGCAGCTTTCATCTGGAAAGAGGGGGGACGCAAAGCTTTGGGGCTCAGTTGCCACCTCTGTCCTCCCGACATCCGCCCTGTTTTGCTGAATTTGGCCCAGAACCGTGCTGGCTGCTGCCTGCTACTGTCGGCATGAATATCACTGGGGGAATTTGATCGGTAGCTTTCGTGTGCCTCAGCCATCCATGTGTTAGATGGACGCACTTAAGTGGCCTTGAATTGCTTTTGTGAAAATGCAGGAGAATCTTATTTGGAGCCTCAGTCCCATGTTTGGGAGTTTTGCCCCAACCTTGCTGGGCAGGACTGCGCTTGCGGAGCGATCTGGAGCTGTACTGGCCCTCTGCCATCTCAGTTACACCTTCTGTAAGCCAGTTACACTGTCTTCGTTCTGAGTCAAAGAACGTCTAAAACTGGTGCTGGAAAAACCCAGCGAAATATGCTGTTATGTCTCCAGCTCTGCCAGGCCGATATTAAAGGGATTAATACTTTGAAGGCAGAGTGCTCAGGCAGCCTCACGCACAACCACACCCCTGGCCAGCCAAGTCCTTTCGTTTTTGATCAGGACTATGCTCAGTGCTCGGCTCTGGCCTCACCACGCTGGTGAGATGGTTTTCACTTGTGCGACTGCATGCAAATTCTTTGAATGCAGCTAGCTATAAAGTCCCATCTGTGTCCATGGATGTGAAATAAATTGATGCAATATTCTTTTATTGGCTATCCCAGCCTGATTTGCATTCATGGAGTTGCCGCTTGAGTAGCTGGAGTGGCTTCCCCAGCGTTAGCAGAGCGCGGTGGCTCCGTCTCGCTGAACTGAGCGTTGAGTCACACGTTTGCCTGTTAAAGAGTGAAAATGGGTCAGTTCACGTGCAGCCTTTGCTGCTGCTGGGGAGCTCCTGACTCACTGAGGCTCCAGAGCAGCTTTCAGTAACGCTACAGATATGCCATTTTTAGTAAGAAGGGTTTGACAAATAATATGGACACCAGAAAAACTGGAGGAAAATATCACTCTGACTGACCTCGAGTTACTGAGGGAAACTGCATCCATAGACGCAGCTCGAGCCATGCCACGCGAGAAGCATTGCTGTGGTAGGCAGCCCTTGGTTTGTGTAGCAGGACTTCACGCATCCAAAAACCTACCAAAAAGGCAATCATAGCTCTAGAAAAAAGAGAGATAAGTAGCTTCCAATTGTGTTTTGAGCCCGTTTCTGTATTTATATTTCTTGTTGTGACCTCGTGTGTTTCCACACTGATAATGTCCATGCACCCACTGCCATTGCATCAGAAACCTGTTTCATGATCCACCACCAAATTATTTGACGGGAAATCTAATTCGTTCTCACCTGCTTGAGACTGTGGCTAAGATCTTTTCCTTTTCCTAAAGGTGTGAAATCTTTTTTTTAAAAACACATGCAGTCTTTTTGAGTCAGTCTGTTTACCCAGAGAATTGTTTCTGCCGGCCTAGGAGCACTTCCTGAAAACCCAAACCAAACTATCATGACAAAAAACCTGGAATTCACGTCAAAACACTTGGCCTTTAATGCTAAATCCTCCCAGTTCCACATTGTAGTCTGTGAGTTTTATTTTTGTATTTCAACTTAAGTGTATGCTTCAAGGCTTTGCTGGTAGAGGTGTTACACACCAGGGATGCAGACTCCTGCTCACTGTGCCATCGTTCATGGCTGCGGTGTGGGTCAGGTGCCACCTTGTCGCCACAGACCTGAACCCACCTGAAATCGTGCAGTCTGGTTCCTGTCCTGCTGTGGGGAGAGGGGAGCCGAGCAGTTGGCATCCCCATGCTGGGGAGGATGGAGCTGCCATGCTGCGCCCCGTCCCTGGTGGTATCTAAAAGACAGGTGGATGTGGTGCTTAGGGACAGGGTTTAGAGTTGGAATTGGCAGTGTTGGGTTTATGGTTGGACTCGATGATCTTAAAGGTCTTTTCCAACCACTGCGATTCTGTGATTCTCTGATCTCTGCCCACCTGGCGAAGAGAGATGGGATCCCCCAGGGCCATGCTGTTCCCTTTGGAGAGCTGTTGGTGCTCTGGAGGACGCTGGGCCCACTGGGACGGATGGTGCTCAGCATAGCCCCACTACCAAGGGTGCCTTTTAGCAGATGAATTTGAGCTGCTGACCCCGTATATGAGTGAATAATAACTATTATTATTAATTAATAACATTAATTAATATTAATAATAGGCCACTCTTCCACAGCAGGAGCAACTCTGTGTGATTAAGGCTTAATTAATCATTGCGATTAGTTTTGCTCAAATAAGCCGAGAGCTGCCCAGCTGCTTCAAAGTGCTCCAGTCCTCCGTCCCTCCAGAGATGAAGATGTTTCTGTGTCAGAAGGCCCCATGACTCTTCCTTCACCATGACTGGGTTGCCCAGGGCAGTGGTGGAGTCCCCATCCCTGGAGGGATTGAAGTCGTGTAGACATAGTGCTGAGGGACATGGGTTAGTCGGGGACTTGTCAGTGTTGGGTTCATGGTTGGACTCAATGATCTTAAAGGGCTTTTCCAATTGAGGCAATTCTTTGAGTCTGTGATTCTGTGATGGCAAGGAGACCTTGGGCAGGGGGTTGTTCCACTCCTGCTCACACAGGGTCCCAGGTCTTTGTCTGCACTCTGCCACCGAAGCTGCTTGCACAGCTGCTTCTCACCCCTGCACCAGGATGGCTGCTCCTGCCTGTGGCTGGGGGAAGGACCCATCCACTGAAGGTGTGTGCCATCCAGCAACTTCACTCTGGCAGCCGAAATCTGGCTCACAGACAGACCTAGCCCCCACCAGCCTCCATCGGACTCTGCAGAGGGGTGGGAGGGGACAGGGTTGTGTCTTCTTCTGGGGGGTGGCCAGGCATCGCTGCTGGTGCTGGTTCACAGGTGACTTTCAAGCAAGGAACTGTTTGTTCCTGTGGGTGCATCCCCATGCCAGCTCCATCTCCCACCTTCCCTCCACTCCCCTCTTCCATATTCTGGGCAGCAGAAATGGGAGAAGAGTTTGTTGTCATCTCCGTAGGTGTTCCAGACCCCCTCTTCTCTTTTCTCAGAGTGAACACTTGGCACAATGTCTCCCCAGCATTTAGCAGCTGCCCACTGTCCTGCAACGCCATGCATGCCTTCTCCTTCATCTGCCTCTCTGAATTTTCCTGATTGACATCATTATAAATGAAAGCAGAGGCTGTCCCCAGTGATGACAATGTAGTTATTCAGCTTTTAAGATTAGCATTTAATCCAGCACATTTTTGTGTTAATATTAATTTGGCTAAGCAGTTTTTTTTTCAGAGATGTCCAGGTTCTTTCTCTGTGTGAGTGCTGTACCCAGGGCGGTTTAGGTACAGCCTTGCCAACCTGTCCCAGCACCCAGGGGTGTGGATCACAGCCTGCTGGGATGTTTAGACTCAGAAGTGTCCAGCTCCCTGAGGAGGGGGTGCTGGCCCCAACGGGTACCCAAGCAACAGTGGGCATCTCTTTCCTGGGCATTGAGGACCAGGTCCTCAAAGGACCAAACTCTGCAGCGTCCTGAGGAACAGGAAAGAGTTGGGCACCGAAACATCCCTAATAGCAGGGGCTAGAGGCAAGAACATGGTGCTAGGTCCACCTGCCAAACTTTGGCGGATGATGAGGGGATAATATGCATTTTAGTGCTGATATAGGTGTCCTGAAATGAAAAAAAACCCCAGTGTCTGATGCCCCCTGCAATTGCGTGCTTAGTACTAATCAGTCATTTCTTTTCAACTGCTCACAGGATCATACGGACGAAGGTGCAGCAGCCACCCAACCAGCAGGTCCCAGCCTCTAGTCACAGCATAGGTAAGGAAAACTTAAAAAAAAAAAAAAATTAAAAAAAATAACATAATGGCTTACAAATATTCTAAAGAACTTTTAATCATTCTTATGGACAGATAATTCTGCATAAAACACTTCAGCACACGTGCTAATGCGCCTTCTTTGTCATTCTCCAAGGGCTGAACATAGTAAATGAATTTTATAAATACTGCTAAAAGGTTTTGAATTTTACTGATTATTATGATAAATAGCTTTCACCATGAGACAGAAAATTGAAATCTAAACCAAAAAGCCCCCACTAATAGGGGTCTATAGAATGTCAGATAATTAAAGTAATAAATCAAGAAAGGGATACTTATTCATAACATTTTCTGCATCATTAGTCAGTAAGTAGTTTTGAATGTGTTTTTTTCATCTATCAACCATCCCTTCCATAATTCTTTGTGCATTTGCAGTCTTGAGTGAAGAGGTAGCCAAACTTTCTGAAACTTTAATGCAGCTGCAGCCTAGCGATGCTGCACCCTGAGGCAGGCAATGCTGGGGGGGCCCCTGACCCGGCTGGTGAGGCATCCTCAGCCCTTCATGAGGCTGACGGGGTCTCTCTCGGGGGGCAGCTCTGCTGTCCTGCAACAGTGACAGAAGGGCTGGGTCGGGGCTGCTTTCTCTTTGTCCTTGTTCCATGAAAGCTGCCAAGGCACAGGTGATCCCTGGCTGCCTAGGCAGAAAGGAGGCAGGGTGGGACCCCTGGCTCCTCTCTGCCTTCAGACTGTTGCCTGTGAAATGGGTCAGCGCTTGGTGCCCTCCTTGGCAAGGGTGGGCTGGCAGCATGGGCACAGAGCTGCCCGAGCTCTTGGGCTTGTCAGAGAAATCATGCTGTGGCCCCGTGTCCTGAGCCTTTCTCTGAGGGAAATGCTGGAACAATCTGAGAGGAGGAAAAGCATCCCTCAGTTTGCTGTGGTGGCTTAAGGGACATCTCTTGAGGTCTACAAGAGCAGAGGAGAGAAATCCTGTTTCTCAGGGCTTGGCTTTGATAGAGGCAGCAGGGATTCCCCATGCAGGTTTGCTCTGTGTGGGCTGTGGCTGGGGGTCTTCGGTATGGTCCTGCAGAGGATCCCCATGGAATAGGATGGGTTGGAAGGGACCTCAAGGATCACCTGTCGCCAGCGCTGGCTCAGATGCTTGTTCCTGTACAGCCTCAGGTGCCTCACACGGTGTCTGCTGCCCTGTCTGGTGGCATTTCCAGGCTTGTGTGGGCTGTGATGAGTGATCCCCTTGGCTAGACACGGCCAGCACCCTTTCCTGAGGGCTCTGCCAAAGCAAGGTGGAATTAAGTCATATTTGGGCAGCCTCAGGACTGTTGAGGCACGTGACCTGAAGCTGGTCATCCCTGGGCAACCCCAGCTCTCTGGGGGTCTTTGCTGTCTGGAGGTGCTGGCTGGGGCTGGCAGGACTCAGGCAGCAAACCAAGTGCAGCAGTGCAAGGACTCCCTGTGCTGGGAGGCTGACAGACCACCCTGGGACCTCTCTGGGGAGCCCGGTGGTGGAGGCTTCTCTCTGCACAGCTCTGTCCACCTTGCTGGTGATGTGGGCTGGTGTCGCTGGGCTGTCCCCAGCCATGTGCCTTCCCACCGTGCCTCGCTCAGGACAGAGCGACCGATTGCTAAAGGAAGAGCATCTCCCATCCCACAGCGCTTGGCCCCGGCCCCTTATGATGGGTCGAGGGGTGACTCTGCCTCTGCTCCCACCCCTGTGCAGGACCACTGCAGCATGCCGATGGGCTGGGGTCCTCCCCGAGCTGGAGGGGCCACCGTGGCCAGCAGAGCCCCCGCCTGT
>NW_010310612.1:12876-15771 GCF_000700745.2 Antrostomus carolinensis
CTGCCTACTGACTGCCTGGCCTTGCTTTGCAGCCTCCACGGGGTCCGTGACGCAGGTGTCCTCCGTCAGCACTGACTCCGCCGGCTCATCCTACTCCATCAGCGGGATCCTGGGAATCGCTTCCCCCGGCACCGAGAGCAACAAGCGCAAGCGGGATGAAGGTAGCGGGAGCTGTTTTCTGGGCAGGGGTGTGCGGCGATGCGATGCGTGGCCGGGAGGAGTGGGACCGTGATGGGGTGGATGCTGCATGCGTGTGACATGATGGAGCTGCAGACCTCCCCCATCACTGTCTGCTGCGGTGGGGTCTGGTCCTGTTTTGTCAGGACAAGGTCACAGCCCGGCCAGGGACCCTCGGTGTGCTGTGGTGGCCAAAGGCTGGACTTCTTCGAGGGGTGGGGGCTTGTCTGGGTGTTTCAGAAAGCACCACAGGTGCATCAGTTTTTAACCAGACCCTCCTCTGACCGGGCAATGCTTCCCTTCCACCAGTGAAAAGGGGAAGGGTCGCTGTTGTGTTGACTCTGTGGCCACCGGAAATACAAAATATCAGAGAAATGTCCCATCTACACAGAGAGAGAAAATTAAAGGCAGAGCTGTCTGCCCTGGTGTGTCTCTGCAGGTGCCCCTGGCACTGCAGGGGGATACCTTTTAGGGGGGTTTTCTTGGTCTGGGAGGTGGAAATGAGCATGGTCTGGTTTGGGTTGGATATTGCTGGTGCTCCTCAAATCTGCTACAGGGTTTATGGTCCTGTTTTGTTCCGCGTCCTGGGCATTTTCCTAATGAAAACACTGCTTTGGAGAGAAGGATGCCAGGGACAGAGTGGAATGGAAAAGAGGAGAAATTCTGTGTTGGTGTCTTACAAAAGCACCTTTACTCTAGAGCATCCCTGCCATTCAGTAGGAGCTTACAGGGAGGAGTTGAGGCCAAGTCTATGAATGTGTTTGTGGCAGTAGAGGGGACACCAGAGCGGTAGTAGGGACGCTGCAGTCAAGGCTGTGGAGGGCACCTGGAGGAGGTGGCAGCATCAGTGGGCTGGGTCCCGTTTGCTCTGGTGTCTTACAAAAGCACCTTTACTCTAGAGCATCCCTGCCATTCAGTAGGAGCTTACAGGGAGGAGTTGAGGCCAAGTCTATGAATGTGTTTGTGGCAGTAGAGGGGACACCAGAGCGGTAGTAGGGACGCTGCAGTCAAGGCTGTGGAGGGCACCTGGAGGAGGTGGCAGCATCAGTGGGCTGGGTCCCGTTTGCTCTTGGTAGGGGTGATGCCGTCCTGCCTGCTGGGTCAGGCTCCCGCCCTGTGCTGTGGAGCATCCCTGGTCCCCAGCTCCTGGGCTGCTGGTGCAGGTCTGCATCCCCTGCCTGTCATGGGTGGGAGGGAGGGAGGGGTGGGTGGACAGAAACCGCAGTGGCATTAGCCCGACCCCTGGGGAAAATTGGCAAATTTGGGTGAGCAGCCTTGTGCCTGAGCTGTGCAAACAGCGTTGGGTTCTGCAGTGCACCTGTGGAAATGCCCGGTCAGGTCACTTGGTTTACTGAAACTTTGGAGAAAACTGCAAGAGGTTTATGGGGCCAGTGTCAGCCCTGTGGCATCTGGTCTGGTGGCCACTCCCTGTGCTTGGGTCCTCGCTGAATATGCCGTTGTTAGTTAACTCTGTGATTGTCCAGCTGGTATTTTTTTCCAAATCAGGGCCACCAGTGTGTAGGTAAATATATGCATTAAAGCAGGTAGGGTGTAAATTTAGTATTTTATCAGCCAGGCTGAAACCATGGCTCTGTCACAGCCGTGTCCTGAGGCACCGGTTCTTGGGAGCCTGTCATTATAGAAGACTCTGGTTTAATGGTTAAGAAAAGAATTAAACATTTCCTTGGAAAGATCAGAAGCAGAGCTGAGAAATTCCCCAGCTTTTGCCAGTTCACATTTAGAAAAGAGCACGTGATTTCTAAAACAACTCCCATCATTTTCACAGGGTGAGTCATGACTTTTATGCTCGTACGCTGGATAGTAACACTGTCCTCAGCAGCCCATTTAAACTGCTTCCGTAATAGACTTAGGGCTGCTGGTTTGGAGAGGCAAAACCAGATACTTCAACGTCTTTGTCTGTTTGAGGGGATCCCAGGGCACATCCATAACCCCGTCCCATCCTGCTCAGCACAAGGTCCCTCTGTATGGCTGGGCATGCGGTGCCCACAGAGGTGTCCCAGGGCTCCACGCTGCCCTGGGGGTGGGTTGTATATGCTCACATCGTATGATGTGCAAAAGAGAAAAATGTCATCTAATTATGGGCTGTATCATGATGGAGATGCACAAGGGGGCAGAGTTAACTTTACCATATCCTGACTTCAGAGAGACGGAGACAGATGACCCCTGTACCGAGCCCCTTGCATCGTGTCATTTGCCACGTCACCCCATTTCTTGGTGACTGCTGCAAGGTGTGTGCCTGGTGCTGGACCTCCTGCCATACATCTCCTGGAGCTGCAGGCTGTGCCACACTTGCCTGGTGGTCCTGGCTCCCCTCTGCCAATGAGCGGAGCTGGGTGGACTCGCCCCTCCAGCTTCCAGCTGCATCGAGCGCTCGGTGTGATTCATTACCCGGTTTTGTTCTCCTCACTCTTGACATTTTTTTAGCAGATGTCACCAGTCTTTAACCCAGTGGGGAGCTTGCTGGGTAGCAACAGGGGCAAACCAAATCAGACAGTCTTTATTGGTTTATATAGCTGAAGGTGTCATTTTTTTTCCCCTGTTGTAATATGGACTCGGAGCAGATGTGCCTTCATGGGGGATCAGTTGCTTTCAGTTGCGGTTAAAGGACATGCTCCTGGAGACTGACACGAGAAGCTGGCTGTTCTGTAACGAGGCAGAGAGATCCAGTTGGACACGGCAGCCCAGAGCAGCAGAGGC
>NW_010310612.1:15854-22306 GCF_000700745.2 Antrostomus carolinensis
AGCTCGGCAAGAAGCTGTAGAGGTGCAGGTGGGTGGCAGGGATGTGCAGAATGACCCTGCTGAGCTGTCTGCGAGGGAACAGGGTGTGCTTTGGGGAAGCCAAGTGTGGGCAGCGAGACCCTGTGTCAGAGTGGGCTGGATGCTCTGTCCAGTGCCCACAGCAGCCAGTCAGGCGCTGGTGATTGTCACACAACAGACACTGGACAGGGTCAGCATTTTTGGGAAGTGCTGAGCATCCTCTGTCTGAAAGTCAGAACAAATAATCCTTGTCAAGCAGCGAGAAGAGGGTGGAAGGGAGCTGTATCCCCAGGCGAGCCTGCCGGGGTCTGGGCCAGAGGTGCTGTGTGGGATGCGTTCTGGGATGGGGGAGGTCTCCAGACTGTGAGTGCATCCGGAGGAGGATGCTGGAAAGGATGGGGCAGGAAGGGACAAAGCAGGGCAAGGCAGAGCCCACCTCTCCTCCTGCCTTTGCTCCTCTCTCCCCTAGCCCTGGGGCTGTGCTGCTCCCACAGAGCCAGCAGAAGGACTTAATGGAGGGGTGCTCCTGGCACATCTGTGCCATCCCAGCTGGAGGAGTCCCAGAGCGGGGAACACGTGCTGGAGGCAGGGGATGTGGATCTCCCCTGGGATCAGCTCATGCTTCCTGCTTCCTCAAGAGCCCTGTGCTCTGTAAGAGGCACACAGTGTCTTCTGCTCCTTTCTACCCATGTTCACTGGGTAGAGGGGAGCGTGTGGGGAGTGATGCTGGCTGCCATAGGAATGAGCTGGGGGGAAGCCACCATTGCAGCTCATGCAGAGCTCTCTGCTTGCCCCTCCATGGAGAGCTGGAGCAGCTTGGACTGAGCACATCCTGTCTGTACTTGAGTTTTCTCTTGGCACTGCCATTTTGCTTTGCTCCAGCTGGTGGTTGCTGTTGGGGCTGGCTGAGGGAAGAGGTTTGGTTCCTGCACCCTCAGAGAGAGATGTGACCAGAAGCCACCATTGCAGCTCATGCAGAGCTCTCTGCTTGCCCCTCCATGGAGAGCTGGAGCAGCTTGGACTGAGCACATCCTGTCTGTACTTGAGTTTTCTCTTGGCACTGCCATTTTGCTTTGCTCCAGCTGGTGGTTGCTGTTGGGGCTGGCTGAGGGAAGAGGTTTGGTTCCTGCACCCTCAGAGAGAGATGTGACCAGCTTCCAGTGGATTTATGAACAGAAGTTGGAAGAATTATGTGAATCTCCATTCTCACAGCTCTTCCTTGCTTTGCACAAAATGCAAACCATTTCCCTGCACGGGAATGATGACTGTTGGAACCAATGCTGCATACTGTGTTGGGGAACAGCGTGAGTCTTTTACCGCCCGCCTGATTCTGCACCTTTGGACATTTCTGTGCTTTTAGCAGCTTAGCCCAGTCCAAGACCCGCAGCCTGATGGATGCAGAGGTATGCTCTTGCCCTCACTTCAGACACAGAAATCTCTGATATTGGCAGGTAGTAGGGGCAATGTGTGGACATAAGGGCTGGACCACTTCTCTTATGAAGAAAGGTTGAGGGACCTGGGCTTGTTTAGCTTGGAGAAGAGAAGGCTCCAGGGAGACCTCGCTGCAGCCTTCCAGAAGGGAGCTTATGAACAGTAGGGAGAGTGAGTTTTTATGTGGGCATATAGTGATAAGACAAGTGGAAACAGTTTTAAACTAAGAGAGGGGAGATTTAGGTTGGATATTAGGAAGAAATTTTTCACCCAGAGCGTGGTGAGACACTGGCCCAGGGTGCCCAGAGAAGCTGTGGCTGCTCCTCCCTGGAAGTGTTGAAGGCCAGGCTGGATGAGGCTTTGAGCAACCTGGTCTAGTGGAAGGTGTCCCTGCTGATGGCAGGGGGGTTGGGACTGGATGAGCTTTAAGGTCCCTTCCAACCCAAACCAGTCTGGGATTCTGTGATTCCTTGAGCAGCAGCCAAGCCAGGCTGCAGTCTGTGTACATGCAGTCATTGCTCCATAAGTCCAGGATGCTGGTTGTGTCACAATATTACAACTGCGCTGCTAAACTAGGGACTGTTGGTGCATGGGCACAAGCTTTGTCTGGCCCCTCCTGCTGTGGTTAGCACCACCCTGGCATGATTTTGGCATGTGCAAGCTGGCATCCTCTGAACCAGGCTCTGCTAAGGCTGGGGTCACACAGGGTACTTCACTTGGCTGCTCACCTTGAGTGCAGCCGCGATGGCACAGCGGATAAGGGAGTTTCCTCACAGGGACACAGGCTGTGCTGGACCAGCCAGCCCGTGTTCTTCCCTGTTGTGGATGCAGTTGGTGAGAGCAAAAGGCAGCGTGAGACAATGAGCACCTTCCTGCAAACTGTCAGCCCAGCCCCAGCCAGGAAATGCCATCGGAAGCAAATCGAGTAGGACACCCTCCACAGAGCAGCACGCAGGATGCGAGCGTCTGCTGCCCACCCACCCCTTCTTGCTGCAGAAGAGTTTTGGCAAATGTAAATACCTGCACCGAACAGCTGCACAGACCGTATTTCAAATTCGCTGGTATAGAGTCTTCTCAGTGGAGGAGGCATTTGGGGAATTGAAACCAGCGTAGCAGGAGACCTTCACTCCTAGGAGTTGTCTTGTTTCCATTCTCACCAACCATAACCCTACGATGCTGTCAGCATCTGGTGTGATGATGAAAGTGCTTGTGCTTTGTTTTCTCAGCTGAACCCTTTGAAAGATGCCTTGCCTTTAAGCGTAGGGTTGGTGTATTTAAAGGTGTTTGGGTCACAGCTTCTCTCTGGGAGAATGAACCTCCAAGAGGGGCAGGAACACTCATGGGAATGAGGAGAACAGGGGGTAGGTGCAGTCCAATGCCTCATAAAACCATCCGATGTGACAGTCACCACATGGTCACACAGGGAGGCCCGGGGTTAGGCACATCTGGGCATCCGAGCAGCACCAACCCGCACAGCCGGGCAAAGCTGCCGGGCGCATTTCCGATGGTGCCAGCGTGGCGGTGGCTGCGGGAGACGGCTGCCTTGGAGAACGGCCGACTAAGTGCTCTGCCCTCATGTGATCTCACCATGTCAGTGACGTGGCTTGGGGGAGAGACCAGGAAAAGCATGACTAAACACAAGTGAGGACTAATAATACAGGTGGTATTTCTGCGTTTTGTGTCTTTCCTCCACACCAGGACCATGGACTATGTTTTTCCAGCAGGACAGAAACAAGAAGCTATGCTCTCAGCTGGACAGGGGCTTGCAGGGCTATGGGCATAAACGCCTTGGAGGCTACAGGGCAGATGGTCAGCGGCCTTGAAAGGGAGCCCAGCACTGAGTAGGTGCTGCCGGAGTCTCCAGTCATTTCCTCATGTGACTGAAGGACACTTCGGCTTCCTGAGCATCTGGGAAGGCTTGTGAAGTCTTTCTGCCCTTTGGTTTCACTCCACTTCTTTAAAAACATTGAACACCAGACCCTCAGCTGGTACTCAGCTCCAGATGGAACGTCCACCGCTCTGTCCCCATCCTCCCCGTGGTTTGCAGTGTATTCCTGTGGCGCATGACTCCTGGCTAGGGGCATCCTGCTGCTCTATCTTCTTGTGGTGGAGACAAACATCTGCTAGTTGTACCCTCCTGGTCCTACTCTCCTGCCTATGCCCTCCTTCCCTTCAGCTAGCAGAGACCTCCCACCTCATTGCTGAGCATTGTGCCGTGGGGATGTCCTGGCTGGGGAAGCCCTGGGTGGTGAGAGCTGCTCTGTCAGCCTGTGGCTCACCTGGAGGCCTTGCATGGAGAGCCCTGACAGCCATGGGGCTAGTCCTGGGCGTGTGAGTCCCCTCTCCAGCCATGGCTTTCCATGGCTTCATAAACATAAGGCAGATCTTGTTGTAGATCTCCTGGCAACAGAGGATCTTTGTTCTTCTGTCTTTGAGGGCTCCCATGGTCCCTCCTCTGGCAGACAGAGCTGGCAGAGGACCAGCGTCTTGGCTTTGTGGCTGCTCTCTAGATGCTGCTCGTCCAGGACACCTCTGGTAGATACTGCTCCAGTGTGAAAGACTTTTCCTCTCCTGAGAAGGGTTTGGGATCTCCTCCCACTCCAAACTTACTCCTTGGAGTTTCCTGAATAAATTTACGCACTTTTGGCCTGGGGGATTTGAGCATCCTGGTTGGGGAGAACTTGCTGAACGAGGGGTCACAGCACTGCTGGGGACAGCGGGACATTGGACAGTCGCTGGTCTCAGAGTGCGGAGGTGGAGGAGCCCACAGACTTGCTGGTACTGCCTGTCCACACTGCAGGGCATCAGCTGGAGGAGAACAGGCACTGCAGCCATGGGTGATGGAATTCAGTGCAGAAATTAACCACTGTTGAGATCCTGTGTTGACAGAAGTCCCCGTGACTCCTCTCACCCCATATAAGGACCTGAGCCTGATGGCAGGTGGTGGGGATCGATATTGTCCTCTCCAGCTCTTCCTTGGGGTCTTCTGCACCGTGCAAGTGATGTGCAAAGGGCTGAAGCCTTTGGGTATCTAAACCACAAGGGAAACGGTCAAAAACAGAAAGACTGTGAAGGGAAAGGAGCAGGTGGTTACAGTGAGGAAAAAAGGTCACCTGCTAGTAGAAACTTGAATTTTATGATGCCAAAGAGCTGAAGTCCGTGCAGTGATGAGTGGGGTGGGGTGGGGTGTGCAGGGGGGGAACTGGCTGTACCTGCATGTGATGCAGTGACGATGCCTGCCTGGAGCAGGGGGAACCAGGCGCTGACCCCACTGCCGAGGTGATGGAAACGTACGTGAAAAATCAGAAGGCAAATGCTCCATAGTGCAGGTGGTCAGGTGAAACCGGTGGAGTCTTCCAAGTCTATGAGGAGGTTAAAGAGAAACACCCTCCAGAGTCCCAGGGAGGTGCTGGAGTTTACTTTAGTAATTTCTAGGCCCACTTCAGCAGTGCTTACTCGCTGGAGTTGTCTTTACTCCTGGGGATAACTCCAGTGACTATAATGAGATGAAGCCTTTGAAGGGAATGAGGTTTCGCAGGGTCAGCAAGTACTGATTTGAATTTCTCCTGCTGATGCAGGCTGTCCTTTGCATTTAGGGATCCTTTCCCAGTGAGCTGTTCGTCCCATTGGTTTGTTAGCTCCTCAAAAGAGGTCATTTTCCCTCACCACGCGGACACTGAAATAATCCTTTTAGAGTCTGATCTGGAATTTACTAGTTACGTTGCAGTGATGGCTTCATTGGTGCTGTATTCAATGCAGTCTAGGGCTTGGTGGAGGTTTTATTTTTTTTTTTTTAATTTAATCAAAAGCTTTTTCCCTGGGTCCTTGGATATAATTTTCCACAATACTGGCACTTTTGTTTCACTCTTTGCATTTACCGTTTGTGCACCTTACACAGGGCATTCTGAATGTGGGGAGGTGGCAGCAGCCTCTGAGCGTGCTGGCGGTTTTACACTGGCACTGATGGAGTCACCCATGGATGGTGGTGGCTTGGCATGAGTAATAATGGTGTCACCTGTGGATGGTGGTAGTTGGACACCATCAGTGATGGCGTCACATGTGGATAGTGATAGTCTGACACTAGCACTGATGGTGTCACCTGCAGATGGTGGTAGTGTGACTCCAGCAGTGACAGTGTCACCTGTGGATGGTGGTGGTTTGGCGCCAACAATGATGGTGTCATGTGTAGGTGGTGATGAGTCTCTAGAGGAGGAGTTTGACTCCCCCAAGGCATGAGACTAAAACCCTTGTGTGTTCCCCAGAGCCATCCTCCATCCAAGGGGTTAATGGTGCTGAGCCAGTCATCCTGGACATTAACAAGTGGAGCTCAGCTGGCACAGGATTTATCTTTGAGAGGAAAAGAGAATATTTTGACATTTCTCATGAAATTCTAGGGAAAAAAGAATAAATGTGGGTCAGTTCAGATCTCAGCTATGACAGTGTTAAAATGGTGTAGTCCTGGCTTCTGAGAAAGTTCTGCACGTCTAAATTAATGAAGATGAAATGAAAAGCCATTTCAGCACCCAAAGTGAGCTGTTGTGACGTTTGGGAGCGATGCCTGCCCAGGAGCAATGCTGAAGCAGGATGCTGTGTCCTGGGAGGGAAGGACCAACCTCTGCCCAGCTGGCTGACAGAGCCTGTGGGATGAGGTCCTCCTGGGACAGATTCCTTTGTGTCTGTGGGACAACGGAAGCGTCCCATGCTTTTATGGCTGTCTGTGTGTGGTGGTTGCACTGGGCTGGCAGCCAAACCCAGCCACTCGCTCACTACTCTCTTCCCTCAGGAATAGGGGAGAGAATTGAAGAGGTAAGGGGACTTGTAGATTGAGATAAGAACAATTTAATAATTGAAATAAAATAAAACTTGAAATAATCATGACAATAACAATGTTAATAATAATAATCATAGAAAATATAGAATCATAGACTCATAGAATGGTTAGGGTTGGAAGGGACCTTAAAGATCACCTAGTTCCAACCCCCCTGCCATCAGCAGGGACACCT
>NW_010310612.1:22349-26570 GCF_000700745.2 Antrostomus carolinensis
CACCCAAACCCAGCTGCTCGCTCACTCCCCCCACCCAGGGGACAGGGGAGAGAACTGAGGGGCAAGGGGAAGGAGACCCGTAGGGTGAGAGAAGAACAATTTACTCATGGAAATAAAAGAAAACTTAAAATAATACTGATATTAAAATAATAATGATAATAACAATAGTAATAAATATGCAAATGAGCAATGGGGATGTTCTCAGTGTTTCTCTCCTACCAAATCCCAGCTGAACCCAAAGCCCAGGGCTGTTCCGGCTGCTGGGACAGGTTGCTTCCCTGTGACACCCTGAGCTGTGAGTGTGCTGGATGCCTGGGGCTGCCTGCACCCCTGTGCCGGGTACCACCGCAGCAGACAACCTCTCTGGGGTCCCCGTGGCTGTAGGGGGCTCGGCCAGTGGGCAGCAGTGGTGGTGGGCGGCTCTCCTCGGGGACGGACACCTGCGGGGTTTGCAGGCGTGGGCTGGCTCTGCCCCCACCGTCAGTGACGCTCGCCCGTGGGTGTTTTTCGGCGTTCACAGCTCAGTGCCAGAGAACTCCCTGCCGGCACAGCTGCCCTTTCCGAGCGAGCAGGTTACCGGCTGTCTGGTGTGCATGTCAAGTGCGTTTGTCACTTTCCTGCTAATGTGGTCCCTGGGGCCCCTATTTCCAGGAGAGCTCTCCTCCAGCTCTGGGGTGAAGCCCTGCCGCTTCGCACTGGCTCCGGCAGAGTGGGGATTTTCCCGGAGCTATGTTAATGAAAAGCCCAGACTTCCAGCGCTCTCACAGCCCTGCTGTAGCTCCAGCTGTTCTCATCAGGAGCTGTCGAGTGCGAGATGCTTTTCAAGGAATAACCTCTTCATATAGGCTCCGCTAAAATCCAGTTTAGGGGTAGATATCTTGTCAGACTGTCCTGATGCTGTCAGTACCAGGGCTGGACAGGATTCTTTCGCCCAAATGCATTTTCCAAACAAAAAACAGTTTTGGGGAAAAGTGGGACTTGCCAGTTTTGATGGATGTTTGTTATAAATGCTGATATAAAATAAACTAGAAAGGTTATGAGCAAGATGAATCATTCTAATTTTACTGAGAAATTGGTAGTGTTCTGAGAGGAGGAAATATTGAGATGCAGCTACAGTGCATGTAGGTACTTATGTATCTGTACCGAGCATGTAAGTTGTCCTGCTGTGTAGCTGGGCCAGAGCTGGTTTCTTTCCAGCAGCCGGAACAGCGCTGGGCTTTGGGTTCAGCTGGGATTTGTCAGGAGAGAAACACTGAGAACATCCCCATGTTGGCATTTGTGTCTCTGGCAGTGAAGGACTTTGTTTGTCCGTCTGCAAGTGCAAGATCTCAGGGGGCGAGGAATATTGCCATGGATCAGCTCCATGGGCATTGGGCTCTGCCAAGGGACTATTCCATCTCCTGTCCCCCATGGGCAGGAGATTCATGAGGGGCTCTTCCTCTCTTGCTCTCTCTGGCTTTCGCTCGGGCTCTGGCTCTCCTGGGATTGTGGTTTCGGTTCAGGATTGTCGCTCCTCCGGGATTGTTATCTGGGAACGGGCTGGGCTTTGTCAGCGGGTGGTGAGCAATGGCACTGGGCATCACTCATTTGCATATTTTATTACTTTTATTATCTTTATTATTTTAATATCAGTATTATTTAAAGTTTCCATTTATTTCAATTATTAAATTGTTCTTATCTCACCCTACGAGTCTCCTTACTCTTGCCCCCCAATTCTTTCCCCTATTCTCTGGGCATTGCCAGTGAGCGAGCGGCTGGGTTTGGCCAGTGCTGGCCCAGTGCAACCAACACACAGGTACATACCTCTAATGTATCTATCACCTACAGATATATATAGAGAGAGGTGATAAATGTTTTGTCTTTGGACGGATATTTTATATATTTCACAGACTTTCACAATTAGCCTTTCCTGTTGTAAATGATGATAGTGATCTTTGAGAGGACTGAAGAACAAAACCAAGAAGAGAAAAGGTTGTTGTTTGGGATTTTGTTGGCATACCTGTTTATTTTTGTCACTTCCTTTTCAAACGATGTGCTTGAGTGAGGCGTTTCTGTGAGAGAAGGGTCAGGCAGTTCATCATTGGACTGGATGATCTTAAAGATCTTTTCCAATCGAGGCAATTCTGTGATTCTGTCAAATTGGGGTGTCCCGAGACTGGAAGTTTTCTCAGTTCCGTTTTTGCCTGTCATGGCCTTTGTGTGTATTCTTTGCACCGAGGCTTATTTATTGCTAGAGGTGGTTGCACAGTACTGACCGAATCCTGCCAATTTCAGCCTGTCATTTGCAGCATAGTCCCATTGTTCAACAAACGCTGGAAGGAGATGCCAGACAAGCTATGTCGTTACTCGCAGCAGACTTGGTGACAGCCTGTTGCACTTTGTGTGGTTTTTAACTAATTGCATGAGTGGCTGGTCACACTGAGTTTGCAGCAGCGTTGGATTCAAACCCTCAGGATGTCTGTGTTGTCTGGATGTCCCTAAGTCAAGAAGAGCACCTTCACAAATTTGTCACGGTTTAGTGACCAGGAGGCAGCACTGCTTGGAGAGAGCTGCAGTACTTACAAAGGACATGTTTATGTGTCTGAGAGATGAAGTGTTCCACTGATGTTTTGTTAAACTTCCACAAGATTATGAATATCAATGTCTTTCCATACTTATTCAGCTGGCTTTTTTTCTGTCTCTGCCTCTGGGCAGTGGCTCTGAGGTTTGTTTCCTGATGCTGTAGTTCTCCTGTCATGACAAGAGCGAGCCCAGCAGCCCCACTGATGCACTCCACTGATAGCTTTGCAAACCCTTTTCTGTGGAGTCGGTTTCAGAGCCATGGCCTTTGCTTACTCTATTTTCTTCAGTAACCTCAGCTGTGGAGACTGACGTGCACATGGAGGTGCCTGCGTGGCTGTTTCCTCGTTTTGGTATGTTCTCGCAGTGACCATACACGTGATGATGCCCATGACTTCAGAGACTGGAAGAGCAAAGTGCTTGGACTTCTGAAAACAACCAACATCTTTTGTTCCGGCAGATGCCTAAAAAATTTGTGGAGTTTTCCCCTGTTTTATCTCCTCTGAGAGTCTGCTGAGAGATATTTGTAGTTAAAGCATATTTATGGTAACTACTTTGAGGTTATGGCTCTAGCAGGAGACTGGTTTTCCTTTGCTGCTGCAGTTCCATGTTACAGATGGAGGTTGGAAACCAAGAATCTTTAGCTGGTGCCTCCCCAGACCTCAGGTTGGAGGGAAGTCCAGTTAAAATCTCCTATCAGCTGGGCACTGATGTGGCTGATTGGTAGGATGGAAAAAGATGTCTACAGTGGAGATCAGGGTGTTAGAAATCTGTCAGGGACCAACATCAGCAAGATGCAACAGCTTTCTGATCACATGGACACTTCATCTTCATAAAACAGCTTCTCTGTAGCTGCGTACTGGGGTGGCAAAGCAGTGAAACATCTGAAGGCTGTGTCTGCTGCTCTCTGAATTTCTTTGGTCATAAGTTGGGTAGGGATGTGTTGCTGTTGACAGCACCTTGTTCAAAAACATTGTGGTACTCCAACATCTTGTAAATAGATGCAGAGCCAGAGAAAATATGTCCCTTGTAGAACTGAACATCAGGGATGCTGGTGAGCAGAGCTGGCCAAGTGCTGTAGGGAGGCTGTTCTTGTGGGAGTGGTGGTGTCACTGAGGGAAGGTGCTTCCTTCAGATGCTCTACACAAGTCACATCAACTTGAAGTAAAAAAAGTGAAGAATGCAATCTAAAATGCAAACCTGCAGTGAGGAGATGTCTGGAAGAACACCTTTGGTTGAGTGGTGGCCATCTCAAGTGGCAGAGCTTAGTTTTTCCCCGTTGAAGCAGTAACTGGTGGATGCTAGGTTTTGCCTGGTGGGCTGTTGCGTTGCCTGGTGGGAGCTGGTGTGAGCTGGTTTCACCTCCACATTCCCACGTCTTCTGCTGGCTGGGACATAGCTCCTCTTCACCCATTTGGTGTGTCACGACAGAGAGAAGGCACAGCCCCAAGGGAGAAGCTGCGAGACACTTGGTGCACAAGGGCATACATCAAAGGCTTCATGGTGGCTGAGCACTTCAGGTGAAGACACCAGAATGTCTTACATCAACTAAACACCCTTCAGCCCCCTACTTTAATTCTAAGCAGTTATTGTTGGACCTTGTGGTCAAGGTATTCCTTCTGGTTTCAGAAGGGACGGATGGTGAAGGGGTCTGGGGCGCAG
>NW_010310613.1:0-21370 GCF_000700745.2 Antrostomus carolinensis
ATTCTGTGATTCTGTGATTCTGTGATGTGATATACCCAATTCACTTCAATGGGACAGATAAGCCTCATGAATAAAGGTCTGCAGGAATTATCCCAACAGACTTCTTAAATCCTTTCAAGCTTTTCCTCTCAAGTTGGTGAAAGTTTTGTTTGAATTACTGACTGCATTCTTTACCTTGTGGCTTTAGATGCAGCCGAAGAAACAGATTTTAGCACTTGTGTTAGAATTATGGTGAAATGTGCAGGTACTATTCAGCCCCTGGACATTAAAACACTGAACTGTGCTGTGTGCACTCAGCATTTTGCACAGATAGTTGTGCTGATGGTGGATTTGCATGGGAATGCTTGGAACGCTTGCATCGGAGTCTCCACAGCAGTCTCAGAGACTTGGAACCTGTGGCCATTTATTTTATTGGTCATGGGGCAGACAATTTTTTCTGAAAACAGGGCCAGGTTGTTAAAGGTTAAAAATTATATTAAAATGCTGTATTAAAAAATGAAAAGTGGTAATCTCTGTTTATAGAAGAAAAATGTTGGGTAGGTTTTTGCAGCTTTATGTCTATTTTTTTTGTCTGATTGTCTGGATTTGGACAGTAATGTCTGCAGAACACAACCAGATCAGGGAATTCTCCAATTACATCCACCATGGTGTGACTTTAAATGAAACTACAGGTGTTTAAGTAGTTTTATAGCATATGTTCTAGTGCATGGAAGCACCACCATAAATATTTAATTTTTTAAAAACCATAAACCCTCTTTACTAGTGTTGGTAGCCGCAGAGTCTAAAGTCTTTTATGGATGCCTACTTGCAAGTGGAATGCAGTATTTCAGCATTTGGCTTCCACTCAGCCCTGAAGGGCTGCCTAACTGTCTTCTCTTCTTTGTCAACACTGCCAAGAATTGGACCATTTACAGTGATGCTTTTGTTTACTTGAAGTGGTTGTGTTTCCCAGCCAAGTGCTGTCAACAAGCAGAGAAGTTAGGTTCCTGCTATTTAGTGAAGCTCCCTTACCTCCTTGGCAGGCGTTTGGTCTGGAGCTAGCTCCAAGGAGCAAGTCGTACATCCTCTGTGTGTGTGATCCCAAAGATCTCCCAGTGAATCAGGCACTACCTGTTGTGCCTGACGCTTACATGGACCAGGCTGCTGCTGTTTGCTTTCCCCTTGGGACTGTGATGTGACACAGACTTTTGGTTCTCAGCACTGATACAAATTCTTTGTGATGCTGGACAAGTCAAGTGAACTTTTCAGTGTGATTATCAATCAAATTCATTTAGTGGCAACTACTTACATCACCTGCTTTATCTTAAGAACATTTTTTGTTGACAGATTTATTAAAAAACCCCACCTTTGATGTTTTGTTACAAAATAACTGTGATACTCTGTGTACTCTTAGCATTATGACATTTTTATATTCTCTGTGTTCTTTAGCAGCTTTATGCAGGATATGGGCTGCTTAATGAAATGTGAAATATACACTAAAACTATTTTTTCCCATGCAGTAAGATAATAAGATGTTACATTACTCACAGGTCCAATTTTAAATTTAAATATAACATCATTTAATTTTACTTTGCAATCAGGTAAATTAATGAGAGGGAATCAAAACAATATGCTGTAATTACATTTGGAAATTATTCCTTCTGTCCTTCAAGAGTGTTCTTTCTGTTTAAGATATTGAAATTTGGTGTCTAAATATAAAGTGCAGTAACATCTGGTACTAATTGCTGGTTTAAATAATATAGACAGACCTTCAGGCATTTCATGCTTTTGAAATGAGGCTTTTAGTAGGATGTTCTGAGTCAAAGGTTAAAAAAAAAATCATGCCACTAAAGATAGCTAATATTCCACTTGTGTTCTAGATCTAAATGGTCTCTTACATAAAAGATTTTGCTTACTAAAGTATAGTTGTTTTAACTTACTTTGTTTGGAAAGAAGAACTAGTTTGTATGCCTTTTATATCTGCTGCTCATTGGTACACATGAACATAGTGCAGGAGAATGTCAGAACAGTTTATTTCTAGACTCAAAAATTGTTATTTCATCCTCAAGATCTCTGATTTTCAGGACAGACCCTTGTGCTTCTGAAATTATGTATTTGAAATCTTCTATTTGCTTGCACTTTGTCAATTATTTTCCCAACAAAAGAAGTCAGTTAGACAAATAGATTGACCTCAGTGCTAAAAGTGACTTTGGTGACTAACAAATGAGCCATGGTCCAAAAATTATTCCTGCAAACTTTTTGATGTATTCATAAAAACACCAGATATATTTGAGGAAAAAAATCAGTGGTCCTATTGCTTCTCAGTTTTGTGCATTTTCTTACTGAAATGCCTTCACATGTTTTGGAATAAACTGTAAAAAGAACTGGATGAGGGTGCTTCACCCCTTCTGTGGAGGTTGCATATGTGGAAGGCAGATGTGAAGCGTTACTGGGTCACAACAGAGTTATACATGTAGTGCAGTGACTGCACAGGCTTGTCATTCTCAATCTGCTGGGACTCCTTAAACAACATAGGCAAGATGAAAGGAAATGTCCACTGACACCCGTCTTGTGTAGATGCTTGTCAGGGCCCTGAGGGCACTCGTAGGCTTTGATGGCCTGTCTCTCCTGGGATCTGACCTCTGGCCCTGCCCCTGGACCCAGCAGCTCCATTTAAGCTCAGTCCTTGCCTGAGCTACAGTTCAAGTGTGTCTGTTTCCAGTCCTGCCTTCTGGATGGACCTTGGGCCCACATTGTAGGCAGCTTGTCTCATGGGTGGGTGCCTCAGATGTATGTTATAGCTTGTCTCCTGCCTTGTCTTTGGCCCTTTGGACTGTGGACCCATGTTGTAGCCTTGTCTCCAGTCCTGTCCCTGGCCTTGTCTCATTCCATCCCCAACTGGACTCCCTGGATGGACCCTGGACCTAGTTTATCTCTTGCCTTGTCTGGCACTGTTGTTGGACCCTGTTACCAGCTCCTGACTCTGACACCATGGTCAGAGCCTGTAGGACTGTGTTTCTGTAGGACAGTTGTAGCAAGAAGTGTGTCACAGATAACTGAACCACTTATGACCGTGAGAAGAGCAATCTTCAACAACAGGAAGGCTTCAGCTAATTCTGTGTCTTGTCAACTATCACTGATAGTTAATGTTAATGAACGAATGTGACAGTAAGGTGACACTAGTGATCAGTGATAACAGTGACAATAGTGTCAGTAGACACTAATTATGTCCATCTATCCTTTCCCACTCCAGGAATCTATCTAATCTATTTCCTAATATGGAGGTTCACAGCTTGCTTTATTTGTGTGAGGTAGCATCTTTGGTTGTCTCAGTTTGACACCTGCTGCTTTCTTCTGATGTTCCCGAGATCTTACACTGGAGGACACGTGTAACAACCATTCCCTTCTCAGCTCAAACTCCTCCATTTGTCTCCTTACTCTTCTGGAGCAGAATCTAGTGGATCTAACTCTTCTCTTTCACACTGGATTTATGCAAGCTCATCACACTGACTGCAAAGGTGCTTCAGATTTGGGTTTTAATCAAGAAAATAATTTAAGCATGTGCAAAACTCTAAAAATGTTAGGAAGTCCCCTAAATTAATCCCATCCAAATAAATACCTTCTCTCCTTTTAGTATGGGAAGGCTTGGCTGAAAAAGTGGATTTATATTTTGCTGTGAAGGGACTGAGTTGCATGATCATTCTGACCTTTCCAAGGTGTGAGTTAGCTTGCTTCTAATCTGTTCAGCCACCTGTATAAAAGAGCTACAAATTCAACCTCATAGAGCCCACATGATCTGCAAATGATTCATTGTCCCAGTCAGTAACATTTATTAGTATTCTTGAAAGAATCTCCACCTTCCCCATCCCACTGACCCCAGGCCACCTTCATGCAAGCCTGCACTTCATTTATTGTCAGAAATTCTGAGAAACAAATCTAAGCAAAACAAGTTATGACCTGATCTCTTTCCAAGTCTGTTCCATACTTTTTCCACGTAGGCACAGGGATGACTTTGAATACTAGAGGGAATTATGAAATGCAGTAGTAGTTCCTCATGCACCAAAAAATCATAAACTGATCAAAGGCAGAAAGAAATTCAGCCCTGGTAAGGAAATAAATGCACTGATCCAGATGCTACATGCACTTTGGCTCATTGGCCTTAGACACTCTGAGATTTTCCACTCTCTGTTTTGGAAAACTCTTCCAAGCCTGTCTGGCAGTAGCTCAGATCAAGTATAATTTTTCTTTTCATAGCCAAAATGTACCATCTGACATCTACACATTGGACATTCAAGAGAGAAGCTTGTACTATCCAGCATGAAAATACTGACATGAGGTATCAGTTGTGCTAAAAAATAATAGCTCAGCATCCCACACGGTGGAGGGGAATACCTTCAGCTTTCCAACAGCAAATTGTGCTCTTAGAAACTAGCCAACCATCACTAATTAGCTCCTGTGCTGTACTGATAGCTACATGATCACTCTGAATCACGCAAGAGCAGCAGACATTAAATCATCAATACCTGCAGCCAAACATCTGCAGTCAAACGAACTAGGCCTGCTGTCCAACAGCTGTTAGAGAAGCCTTGTGCTGGCAAGGAACAGTCAGACCCATGACAGTGGACCCTCTGTCATGCTTTCTCTTTCAGTTTAGAAGTAGACACAAGTCTTAGCTACTTATGGGATCTTTTTCTGTGTTTTACCACAGTTAAGTAGGAGCAGAGTAAGGGAGGATATAAATTTGAGATGAAAACTTAAGCTCTGAACTTGGGGAGAGCTTAATTGATCAAAAGCTTTTTTAGCCCTGGCCCTGAAGCACTGAAACACCAAGGGCACCACCATTTCGGAGACTGGAGTTTTAAAAGAGATCTACCTGTGGCCAATCCATGAACAATCTGACCAATTTTCCCAAATCTAGGATGACTGGATCTAAGGCAGGGTTGTCCTTTTGTTTTCTTAAGCTTGATTAAACTTTCCTGAGACAGGCTATCATGAATGAGGCTTGTCATTTTTAAATGGCATAGCAAGTTTGTTCCCTTACAAAGGCCAAAGCATGTGTGACAGTTCTTGTTAGACAGCTGCAGGTGTGCTGAATTTGAAATATATAAATATGTGCATATATAAATATATGTATATATAAAATATATAAACCTATAACTTGGCAATGCAAGTTTTTAACTTGGCAATGCTGGGTTTATGGTTGGACTAGATGATTGTAATGGTCTTTTCCAACCAAATCATTCTATGATTCTATGATATACATATATACATATATAAATATATAAAGAAAAGCATTCTTAAATAAATCCTCTGTATAGGGTTTGCCTGGAATGCCATTCAGGAAACACCTTTTCCTGTTGCCTGGAAGAGGGGCTTGCAGATGGTTATGGATTTATCTGCAGATCCACCAGCTGTAGTGGCGTTGGTGCTGATTATTAAGAAATCTCTGTCAGAATCTGTAGTTGTGCTGAACTTTAATACAGCAGCAGATAAATTACAGATACACAAGAAAAGAGTTTGTGAGGGAATGAGGAGAATTTGCATGTCTTATGTAGCCACTGTTACCACCAGTTGGTTTCTATAAAAAATTTCCAAAGGCTGTTACTAACCAGGCTAAGCACCTTAGGAGGACTGCAGTTCTCGGGAGAATCCTTTTAATCTTCAGGTTTCAGAATAAAACCTGGATCATCAGAGGAGTTAGAAAAAAACCCCATCTTTTGCTTCCACTCATCATTTAATAAGACACTAAAAGGTTTATGATAGTTTTATATCTCCCTTTAAAATGTAGAAGGATTCTACTCAGAAGCAAGGCTGAGAGATACAAGGATAAATACTCTGTTCCAGTAGTGTGGGCTATTTCTCTGCTCTGGTTGTCTAAATTCAAAGATGTGATGGCTTCTTTTCAGGAGATATGAGATCATTATGCTTTCTGCCTTGCTAAATTTCATGGGGAGGCTGGTAAATTATATATTTACCTTCTGTTATTTCTAGTAAGATAAAAGAATATTCTGGGGGAATAAAAAAAGAAGAAAAAATAAATTACAGGTAGCAATTAGTAACTAAAAAAAAAATAATCTCATCACTTGTTTTTAACTGCCCAGCTACCTGTTCCTATGTTTGTTTTTAATACATTTTAGTTTGAAATCTAATTGTTTAGACAGTAGTACTCCTGTGATTATTATTAGTTACCTAACAATCATTCACATCCTCTTTTATTTTTAATGCTTGTTGTGTTATGCTCTGCTGATACTATATTGTTTCAATTGTGTTCTTTTCTAGTTCTGCACAGGGAATATAGATTATTCTATTGCTTCATTGGATCCTAGAAAGGTCTGTCTTTTATGATTGCTGAAAATAGGTGTACAGAGTAGAAAATGGCACTGAATATTTCAAAACAGTAATTCCAGTCACTGAGGCTACGGTAATGAACGTTGGTGGTTTGAATGCTCTGATAAAGACAACATCACTGCTGCAGGATACACAAATCATCATGTATTCCCATGTAGTGGCAGGAAGGAAGCAGCCACTGGGGTTTTTTTGTTTGTTTGTTTGAGCAGAGTAAGGAGAATTCTGATCTTAAGGGCCATATTGGTTTAGATCACTAAAACCTTGACATCAGCAAAATTAAGTGCTTAAACCCCATTATAGCCACTGAAATCTAAGCTCATGCATAACTTGAGTAAATGAATTATTGGACTGGTGACTTTGCGAATGAATTATTTTAGAGGCCAATTGGAGATGCTTAAATTTACATTCAATTGTCCATTTTCTTCTTGCTGCCTTCTGCTTTCTGTGCTATTATTTTAGTTCTTTGTCTGACCCACTCTACTTTTCTTGATACCCAAGCATTTCTGAAGACATAGACATAGACATCATTCAGGGAGGTATTTTAGCACATTTTAAAGTTCATTCTTTCAACAGTTGTTCAAGCAAGAAGCTTAGAAGGTGATTGCCTTAGACAGGGAGGTGATGGTGAGCTCTGTTGGTACAGGCTGGGATCAGTACAGCCTGCACAGCTGCATCTGGAAGGCAATGTAAGATCACAACTTCAGAGTGTTCTGCCTTGCAAAGAGTAATGAAATGCTTTAATATTGACTAATCAAGATGATTGGTGGTTTTGGAACTGGAAGCTGATCTCTGTTTTGTATTTTGAAGAGATTGAGGGACTGCTGGACGCCACATTTCTCTCTGGTTGATTTCTGGAGAACTGTGGTAAGTGCAGGCCCAAGATGTGGCCTTTGCAGGCTTCCCTGCAAAGTGAAGACATGTTTGGATATAAGGATTTCGTTATAATTAAGATTTGAGTACCATGTGAGTTTCTTGCCACGTGGAAGTTTATTCAGCTCCTTTGAGGTCAAGATTTAAATATCACTTTTCATGTTATTTCTTATATTTGACTTTCCATAACTTGTGTTCCAAAGAAATGTCTTTCAAAATACATCTTTCAAGTGTAGTAATGTTTATATCAAATTCATCTGAAGCTTCTGTTGTCCTGGAGGCTGAGTGAAACGTGGGTCAAGTCTGACATCAAGTGGTCAGACACACTCCATTCCCAATGGGACTATTAACACAGTTCTCCTGGTGTCTTATAAGAACCTCCCCCTCCACTTTTTCACTCCATGCTTTTTCTTCTGTTGACATGATTTCTCAGTGTTCTTCCTACTTTGGTTTCCACCAAGATCATGGAGTATCATTGCTGACTGAAGAATCATATTAGTCTTGCATTAGATATTGCAGCTGCTGACTGTCAGCAAAATGATGGGATCATGTAAATAAAGTCTTCTTGACATGGCAGTGCACATTAGGCCTTTATATACTCTGCTTTGCTTCCCCAATATATTCTAACAAGATCTATGTCTTTGTAAAAACACTCCTAGCTCTTGAGACACCAAGTCCTCCATCTGCGCAAATTTTGAGGCTTCTCAATAACTGCAAGAGCACTTAGCACTCATACATTGCTCCTGTTGTTAAAACACATTGCAAACACTAACTCTATTAATTCTCATCGTTCCACTCTGAAGAAATAGCTTAAAAAAGCTATTCATTTCATGATATAGGAGATGAAGTGGGGAGAGAGATCAGAAAGAATTTAAATCTTTGACCCGAGACCTTAAGTTTTCCTAGGTGTCTGTCTCAGGTTCGATCATCTGGCAGACTGAGATGCTACCTTCATGTTCTAATGCTATTTGTACCCATATTGAGTTAGGATCAGGTTCATGTTCAGTTCTGAGAACTCCCTTTCTCCAGGGTGAGGAATTATCCTTCAGTGACCTGAGGGACATTTTTTACCTCTCTTCTCAGTGATCTGCAGAAGTTTGACCTGTTCAAACAACAACAAATGACAGGTTATAAGTTACACAAGAAAAACTTTTTATCTGCACAAATGATCCATCTGGCACTGGAACATTCTTTCTATATCCTCTGCATAAAAGAAACAGTACAAAGATCAACATTTCTGCAAACCTTATAGCTGAGTCAGCAATGCAAATAGGAAATCTCAGTTTCCCCCATAAATGCCAAAGGCAGCTTGATAAGATAAGCCATCGTGATTGTGCCGCTGGGCCTCTCAACTACTATTTGCAGGAGGGCACCGTTGTTTAAATTCATCTCAGAGGTGAAGTCATTCACATCAGTGTCTTTTCTTCTGGTGCAAATTTGGCTTTTTAGTCTAGAGCAGTAGTTTCACTGGGACCTTAAGCTGGCGTAAACCAGTACCACTGCCAAAAAATACAGCCCTTCCCCTGGTTCAGCGTTGCTGCTTTTGCAACTCCACAGTAAACTGGATTGGAGAATTGTTACAGAAAAAACCCCCCTTAAAACACACACCCAAAAACCCACACCAAGATTTCTGCACATGTAATTCTGAGATCCGTTGTAGTTTAATTCAGTGCTTAATGATGGTTTTATCCTTTCTGAGCAGAGCTCCCTGCTTGAACTGTGTTTCTTATGATAAAAAATAGTTTTTGTGTGAGGTAAATGACCACTGTTCATGTTCCCAGTACGTTATCTGTCTGGGCAGCCCAAGTCACTGAGGAGAATGGGTATGTGGTGTCTTTGGTTTAAAAGTCCTATATCCTGCTTACCTGGGAATAGTTCAGAAATAAAGTGAGCTACATGAGTGAGCTCTGTGTTTAAAAAATCAGTGCTGTAACCTGTTGTTTTTGTTTGTTTTTTTAATAGGCTCTATTTTAATGTATTTGGATATGTTTCAATTGCCATCAATCTGATTTTGAGTTCGTTATCGTTAGTCTTCTACAATTTCACTGCCTAGATAAAATTATTTTGAATTCACTACATGTTAAATCCATGGTTGTACATGTGTTTTCATGGATGGCTCCTACTAAAAATTAATTACTACACTAATTATTATAATTTAGAATTGTTTCTGTTTACAAAGTGTGTGATTTATACCCACAGTGATTTGCTGTCACTGAAGTCCCAAATCACACTATGACTAGTCCCAATACTAGTCTTGGGATCCATGCAACACTAAGAAGATGGCAGCCTTTGCCCTAAGGAGCTGGCATTTTAAAAGACATGGGAAGGATACAGGATTCAAGCAAATGATCACAGAAGACAGACTTAAAAATATATCCTGAAACATATTTTCAGATAACTTTCCAATTGATAAGTCACGGGGGGCATGAAATGTCATGGCTACAAATTCAGTTCTGGGTAAAAATAAGTTCAGAGTAAACCTCCTTTCTTTTACATCTCTATTATGTCCATCTATTTCTAATAAAATATTTCTACCGAGTCATGCAGTCGGCATTTTAACCAGATACACAATTTTTCTATTGGGTAAATCTTAGCCACTGCAGAAAATGTACTGAATGGTATTGTGGAGCATTTTAAAAGGACATTTTTGCAAGGCACCTATTGATGCTAGACTGATGGGTGCACTGAGGTTCACCATAGAAAATAAACTCAGCAGCGAAATGGCAGAGCTATGGCAAGCTACATCTTATGAGCTTTGAAAGGAATTTTGGACAGAGTTCACAATGATAGAGTTTATTGCAGCTCATACAAAATGTACAGTAATTTTAGACAAATCTGGGCATTTTCATACTGAACAGACTATTCAGCATACGTGTGTGCATTTTTAGCAAAACAAATCATTCTCTTGTTTAAAAACAAAAACAAAACCCTACATATGTTGCAAAACTATACTTGCCATTCTTTATTTTAAAGTCACACACAAATGGTTTGTTCTGCTCTGATTAGCTTATTAGTTAATGTTGGATCTGAAAGGCAGTTTTGGGGCATTGTCTGTCAACTTAGTGGAAATTAGGACAGTGAGTGCCTTCAATAGTCTTTGTTCATTAAACCATAGCTCTGCAGATGTTCAGTGTTTTAATATTTCTTTAGCTATTCTGAAGCATTCTAATTTTTTCAGCTAATGAGAAATGTATGACTTTGTATACTGTTCACAGAGTCATTTATTAAAGATGCAAAAGAGGTAGGCTTGTTACTCAAAGACTGGCACCTTTCCTCTGAATATATTATACCCATAAGTGCAAATACACATTTACAAGCCCTCTTAAGAGTAAGATAAGTGAGTTTAAATTATCTATAGAAATTTTTGCTCTTAGGAGAGCCCTGTGAGCATCTTCTTGCAAACCGAGAAATCATTGGTCCCATGGGAATCCAGCTCTAGCCAGCTGTGTTTTTTGTGCGCAGAAGGGTTCCTATGTAGGTTCCTGCTGCAAGGTTTTGGCTTAAATTACTGTAGGTACTTACCAAAGTTATCCTGTGTCTGCAGCAGACAACTAAGGAAGGGGCAGGTTATTTTTCTTGGTTTAAACCTCTGACATCTTTGAATCAGAACTCCTAACTGAATGGCAAACTGGATGCTGTTGTAAATGAAAAGTTTTCTGTTAGTGGTGAAGTCAATAGATAGTTCTGACTGACACTGTGCTCTAGTCATTAGCAGGAAAAAAAAAAAATTTATTTAGAAATTTAAACAAAGACAGTTGTACATACTTGAAATGCAGTTTCAAGTAATGGGCCTGGCTGGGGAAGAACAATGAGAGCTTGAGCTGATTAGCTACGGAAATGTATTTTATCTGCTTCTGTTTTGTGAGCTTTCTCTTGGATTGATCAACAAGGTGCTAGTGCTACTCCTTAAAATGAATTTCTTCTTCAAGTCATGTGCATTGTTAGTCAACAGGATGGATGGAAAGGTGGTGAGGTAGTAGTTTGTGCTTCTAAATAGATAATCATTATGCATGTAACAGTATTTTGTTAGGATTCTTAGAATCATAGAATCATAGAATGGTTTGGACTGGAAGGGACCTTAAAGATCATCCAGTTCCACCCCCCCTGCCATCAGCAGGGACACCTTCCACTAGATCAGGTTGCTCAAAGCCTCATCCAGCCTGGCCTTCAACACTTCCAGGGAGTGGGCATCCACAACTTCCTTGGGCAACCTGTTCCAGTGTCTGACCACCCTCACAGTGAAGAACTTCTTCCTAATATCTAATCTAAACCTGCCCTCTTCCAGTTTAAACCCATTTCCCCTTGTTTTGTCATTAGTTGCCCTTATGAAAAGTCCCTCCCCAGCTTTCTTGTAGGCCCCTTTCAGGTATTGGAAGGCCGCTATAAGATCTCCCCGGAGCCTTCTCTTTTTCAGGCTGAACAGCCCAACTCTTTCAGCCTGTCTTCATAGGAGAGGTGCTCCAGCCCTTCTTGATCTCCTAACTCCAGTTCATGTTTTTTACTTTAGCAACTTCCAATTTGGTTAGACATTTGCATATGCATGGGTACTGCTATTCTTTCTATATAATCTAATGGAGAAATGTATATGAAATTCAGAAGTCTGTTTTCATCAGCCTTACCCATTTTGACCCAGTCTTATCTTGAAAGTACAGATAATAACCAACAGGAAAGAGAAAAAAAAATGTAATCCCTTTGAAAAATGTAGAATTAGCTGTTGATAAAAGGAAAGGTCATGTTTTATCTTGCTGCATACTATCATGTATTGTCTGTATTTACATATAACAATGTATTGCAGTTAAAATTAAGGTAACACTAGAATGTGTACAAATATTAGTTGGTAATAATATAACTGGCTACTTGTACAATATGCCCTTTATGGAAACATAAAATAGACATAGGTTGATAGCACAAAGAAAGGGGCAGTTGCAGTAGTTCAGTATATTAAAAATGATAGCATATCAGATATGGCAATTACACTAGCCATCAATCTTCAATAGTTTGTGAAGAACACCGCTAAAATGCAGTGGAGCTTTGTAAGATTTGTGATCACAGAGTGTAAAATATAACAGATGCTACAATATTTAGATGCCTGCTGGCATTTACTTTTACCCTACACAGCTCATTTCAGTTGTATGAAAATTTTATGTGCTCTGTGACCTCACTGAAATAGAAACATATTTATAAAGAAACCACAATGGAACAGAGCATTTTCAATACATATACTCCTTGCTCTGCTTAGTAAGATACAAAAGAGAGAAAATGGGTAGTTAGATTAAATTACTATTAGATTGTTATTAAATTACTATTAATAGAGAAGCTTTGATACATGTGAAACCTTCTAATCTGGACTCTCTGCCAGATATGAATCACTCAGAACTGGTTGGTTAGTCCATGCAGCCGTTGTTCAGCGCGTGTTGAAGTCTTATGGGGGTGATCACTGGAAGTCACAACTAATGAAATGAGACAGGAAAAGAAAGTTCTTGTAGTTTGCTGTTCCTTTCAGCTGGAGAGCACGATGGACAGCTTTCTTTCTGAAATGTGAATCTTACATAATAGCTGCCAAGGTTGCTGCAGTCTCTTGTGAGTCTAAAGATTACTGGAGGACTGTGAAATTAGGGCCTAGATATAGTTGCTAATTAATACTCTCTTTTGGAAGGATGCCCAGAAGCACCTCTTGGTATCAAGCTGTGTAAGTCACCATGCTTCTGCTCTTGTAGACGGCTGTGTTTCATTTCATCACATCTCTACATTATTTACCTTTTCCTAGCTTCCCCTGAGGCTACTGTATTACAAACATTTAATAGCTGAGTATGTCTGATGTAATTCTGGTAGTCACTGAACTTGTTGTACTAAAAAATAAATGAATTAAGGTCAAAGACATCCTCTCTAACTTGAGAAGTGCTCCCAAGGCTTGACCTTGTAGATGTCTGACACAGTATTTGATCAGGAGGAAGAATTCACTCAACCCAGACTTCCAAAGGGACACCAAGAGTTGTAAAAGCATTTGAACTGGCAGTGTGTCCATATGGCATTTGGCTTGGTTCCTTTTCAGTTTTAGGTTTCATGAACTGGTTTCCCATGTGGTAACCTGGCAAGTCTACAAGTGTTGAGCCTGTAGGAAACCAAAAGGCTCTGGCTGTTTTTCAGGGAGGGATTATAACACAGCCCTGTTCAAAAGCCCCAGTAACTCTTGTGTAGCCATAACTTACTCCTTTTTGTCAATAATATTTTGATATTGTTGAGAAGCTCTTACTGAGGTCAGTGTCTGAAGTTTTTCTTGATAAAAAAAATTGACCTATCACAACGTTTAGACCATTTGTATTTTATCTTTTGCAGCACCTTACTGTTTATGGTTCCTGTTGACAAATCAGATCCCTTGACACACATAGAACCAAATTTTTTTTTCTTCCTCTGCTAGCCCATAAATTGTAATATAGCAGAAAGCATGTCACTTCGAGTGAGTCACCTGGAAACAGGATATACTTGGGCCTTGGAGGATATTTCTCCTGTGAGCTCGAGTTCCTTGAGCTTTAAAGAGCCATGTCAGAAACTCTTCCCTCCTGTACAAGTTTAAGGTACTTTACTTCGCTGCAACTTGACAATACACATAGTAACCAAGCTACACTATTGCTATTCATCCAAGCTGCGTGTTCTGTAAATCAAAGCAGTATCTTGAAGTGATGTTGCAGAGATAGTTAAAGGCAATTTTGTGGTCAGACTTGCTATCTATCTCACCTGCTCTATACATGCAAACAGCACAAGCATTTAGCCACAGCTAAGTCTGTTAAATCTAAGGTCCAGCTTTTCTGCTGCAGAGCAAACAGCCATTTTGTAGCCTCAAAAATCATGTTAGGAAGTTAGCGAGCAGTATAATTCCATGTTATGCTTCTGAAAAATCAAACAAATTGCGTCCAAATCAAGGGCATAAGGTGTATCAATTTTCCTTTGAGAAGACTGAAGTTGGTTCTATACATGTTTGACAATATTGGACAGTGTATTCATTATAGTAATTTTGAAATATAATCTAAGCTTATTTGAAAATACAGGTGTTTAACAGATGCTTGTGGTTAAAATATGTTTTTATCATGGAGTTAGCATTGAAATTGGTGAAGTCTTTGATGTAAGTAAACATGGAGTGCAGATAAGCAAACCACTTCAGAGAACTTTCATCTGTAGTATTTCTTATTGAATTAAAAAGTATTCTCAAAATGCAGACAGTTATATGAAACACGTGAAAATGTATTTTTTTTGACAGCTAGAGAATCAAAGCCAATATCTGAACTCATATCATCTCACCTGGCATGTGAAAAATGCAATTATGCACAGAGATATAACATATGTCAGGGCTGTCAAATGTCACTCACTCATCTCTGGTGACTGCAGTGTGTTTGATGGCTGCAGTACACCTGGTCGGAGCGGGAACTGTTCTGCCTGTGGTTTCCAGAGGCCACTGTGGCTTTAGGCTGATGGGATGTCATCTCTGCCCTTCCTGTGGTTGCTGCCCCTGGTGCTCCATCCAAGCGGTGATTTTCCCAGGTGGCACTGGCAGCAGTAGCAGATGGCATGGCAGGTGGTAGTCACAGAAGTTGGAGAAGTATTTTTATATTCTTCCCAGGTGCCCCAGTTCCTTCACCAGAGCCTTGTCCGGTAAAGGTGAAGGAGAGCTTGATCCCTGCCCTCCAAACAATCCCAGCTCCAGGGGGATTCTCCCCCAGGAAGCAAGTGATGCCCCTGGCATCTTGACTCACCTATTTCCTCCCTGCTCAAGCTACAGCCACATGCAACTCACTCAGCCCATCAGCTTCCTTACTATAACTAGCTATGACTAGTTGTATCTACTAGTAGCTACTGGTATTTGTCATATGGACAACTGGCTATGACTTACAAGCCTCACTGTTACCTGTTTTTAGGATTCCCCGGGCTGATGAGTGAGAGATCCATCTCTAGTCCTTGGGCTTCCTCCATTTCCCCAGTCCAGTCCCAAAGCCCCAGGATCTCTCAGACGTCACCTTTGCCCAACCTCTGCGAACCTCTTGCTCGACAGCTGTGCTCCAGGAAAGGTGCAGCTGTAGGGGAGCTAATGCAATAAGTAGAGCTCTAGTTCTGGATCTGCCGTCCTGGTCCCCTGAGCATCTTTCCATTGACTTCAGTGGGTTTCATACAAGGCCTTTATTCAGATAATGTGCTGGAGTAAATCTGTTACTCAGAGATCACATCCCAAGAGGCACAGTTTGCCCTGCTTCACATTCCGTGACAAATCCATTCTGAATCCTTTTATTATTAATAATAGACAGTAAATTCTAGTCTCAGGGTTCCTGAAGCAGAGCCACTGATATCTGTGTAATTTAAATCAAACCTGCACTCACAGGTCTAAGTGAGTTCTAAAGATTTTATCAGTGCAATTTCCCTGTGCAGCTGGGCAAACTAGTGCATAATTAGAGATAAGAGCCAAGAACCTTAGAAGTGCAAGAGGTGTAACTAACCTCTGCTAATGAAGGATATCATGCAAATAGCATTTGATATTTGTGTTTATCCGATGCTACATCTGAACAAAGTAGAGTTGCTCGGTGGTTAATGATGACTTCTGTGATGGTACAGGCCTTTCTTATTGAAAATATGTTTGTGACTAATATTGCACAGATTCGAGGGAAAAAAGGTACTGCCTGTTGAATAACAACAAACCTGCCCTCTCTTTAAATTCGCTCGACCTTTCTCACTAAGAAAACTACTCAAATGATAACTACTTCCTCTGCAAACAGTTGCAGCACAGAGAGTGTTGCTCTTTGTCTGTATAAGTTTCCTATGAGGCTGTGCATGCTCCAGAAATGCAAGTCCGTGGAACTAGTCAATGGAAATCAGCAATTTAATCCCAAAGTCCCTGAGAATAACTATGACCCCCTGTGTTTGCCATTGCCCCAAACCAGTTCTCTGCTACTACAACTCCAGTAATTTGAAAACTTCAAAATCTGCACAAATTTCCCGTAGTTCTTTTTAAAGCTTTTCAAAGAAGGCACAAGGACTAACGCAAGTCTGCCTTAGGAGGTTTTGCTACTAGAAGGCAAAGTAAGGTAATGTCTGTAAGGTCGGGCTGTGTTAGTGCCAAGGATTTTTATAAGATTGTTAATAGTATCCCTATGAGTCCAAAGGTCTTTGTAAAATCATAGTTACTCTCATGATACTGTGGATGTGGATGTGATGTACATGAGTTAATGTGTACTTGAGGGTATATGGCAGCCTGAGTGTATTGCACATATAGTTAATGTGGTGGTTTGAATTATCAGCAGGCCCTGAAGCATTCCCCAAGATAGTATCTTCCAGCATTTATTGGTAGGATAGTCCTGTGCTAGGCCAAGGAGACTGTATAAATAGATAAGAAGTTGTTAGCCAGTTTTTCTTTGTTTGAGTGTTTTATAGAAGTAATTCAGCATAATTGAGGTTGGAAGGGGCCTCAGGAGGTCTCAGATCCAAACTCCTGCTCAAAGTGGGATCATCTCTGGGGTCAGACCAGTCTGCTCAGGGCTTGATCCAGCTGTTGACCAAGAACCTCAGGTCCTTTTCTGCAGTGCTGGTCCCCAGCCTATATTGTTTCTAGGGATTATTTGCTTTTGTATTTGTTGAATTTAATAAAGTTCCTGTTGGCATTTTCCTCCAGGCTGTCTTAGTCCTCAATGGTGGCTCTGCTGTGTGTGCTTTGAATTTTTCTTGTAGTTTTTATAAGCATCTTTTAATTTACCTATTTCCTTTTTACTTTACTGACTTACTCACCAGATGAAATAAATTCCTTATTGTCTGAATATTTTTTTTGTCCCATAGTTATTGGTTTCCTTTAAGAGCTTTTTAGAAAGTTAGTGCATGTGAGCTGCAATTCTGGGTTACTGCTAAGTACTGCCCATGCTTTCCTGCCTTCTGAAGAGAGGAGTTGTAGAGTAGTTACATTGGTGTTGTTTTTGACTCCTATGATTTCCCTCCTGTGATCTAATTAACATTTTGCAAACTCAGAGCATTTCTTCCAGTTTGTGCTCATGTAGGCATAAATATCCTGGGAGCAAAACACCTTATTCTTGCCCAAGATAATTATGTAGTCTCCCTATTACAAGAGTACTTTATTGTCTCCTATCACTGCAACATCTCAGTAGCATTTGAATAAAACAGGAAAGTGCTATTATTTCACAGAATCACAGAATGGCGGGGTTTGGAAGGGACCTCAGGAGATCATCCAGTCCAACCCCCCTGGCCAAAACAGGTTCCCTACAGCAGGTTGCAGAGGATGGGGTCCAGGTGGGATTCCTACACCAGGTTGCACAGGAAAGTGTCAAAGTGGGTTTTGAACACCTCCAGAGAAGAAGACTCAGTGCTCGGTCACCCTCACAGGAAAGAAGTTTTTCCTTAGGCTTGTCTGGAACTTTTGTTGTTCGAGTTTGTGCCCATTGCCCCTTGTCCTGTCACTGGGCACCACCGAAAAAAGCCCGGCCCCATCCCTTTGGCCACCACATTTCAGATATTTATAGACACTGATCAGATCCCCAATCTGATCCTCACTGATAAGATTTCCATTTTACAGATGGGTAAACTAAAATCATGTGAGGCTTAAGAGATCTGATACCCCAGACTAATACTTTGACCACTGGTGTGTACCCGTTCTTACCTTAGCCTGTGTGATACTGGAGTAAGTCTGGTACAAACTCAGCTGTATGAAGCCTTCTGTAGGGTGGGAGATAAAATCAATTGATGCAGGAGCTACAGCTGCTATTTAATCATGTGCATCAGGAAAATCTGCAGGAACTAAATTAGAGTAATGCAGGTATAACTGCCTCAATCTCCACCACAGACCTTTGGAGAGCTGGGATTATATACATAGAGCTTAGTCCATAGATGGCAAATCTTGGGGGGAAAAGAAAAAAAAAAAAGGCAAGATAAAAACCCATTCAGTGAATATAACATCTTTTCTGGACAATGTTAGATTCATTTTCTGTTGAAAATAAATTCCTTCTTCTGAACTATAAGCTCTTTTGGAGAACAGCCATCTCTACGTTAAAGTTTGTTAGACTGTCTAGCACAGCGAGTCCTGTTCTAGGTATGGGCTACTCCAATATTAAGAATAAGGAATGATGGTGTGAGTTTAGGCCAAGAAAGTGAATAAATAGCCAAGTACTAACTGTAAAGTGTAAATTTCCTTTGCTCTGAAAGATCTTCCAGAGCTGAACAGCTATGGAGGACCCAGAGTAAACTGCAAAAGGTACTTTTTGTACTCATTGGTGTAGGGATGGCTATGATGCACAGAGGAACACGCTCCCCTTGCTGTCAATTCCAGCGAGTCATTGCCTGCTGTCCTCTGCAACGGCGTCAAGTATCGTGATACGCAGCACCAGTGAGAAGTGAAGGCTCGTTGATATTTTATTAGCTGTCAGTAGGAAATTGTTCTGTTTGTGCAATCAGAAGATAAAATACAATGAAGGCTCTTAAGAAGTATTTGACAGTGATTTAAAACAAAATCCTAAAAAAGGAGGGGTATCAATACTGTACACAACAAACAGAACTAATAAATGTGGGAAATAGATTTATTGTCTGCACTTGGCAGGCTCCAAACTGAAGGTTCTTGTTTAGATGCTGAGTCAAAACCAGGAAGCATTATTTCTTTGTCTGAGATGTTTCTATTATGGCCTGAAATGTGGGCAGCAGCCAGAGCTGGTCTTCAGATGAAGTTCTGGAGTTCTGTATGAGCAGCAGACCCAAGCAGACCCTTCAAACTGACCTCATGTGGTTGGATACCTTGGTCTACAAATGTGTTGCTTGCACATTTCTTAGCTTTTCTGACTCCTGTCAAAAAGTAAGCTTCAGTTTGGGCTCATCAAAATAAAGAGAAGTGTATTAATGACAAAGTAGCTAATGAGAAATGCCAGGGTTTCTAATAAATGTTTTTCAGAGAGGTTTAGTTTGATTTCTTTCCTGATTTTTATTGGAAAATGTGTATAATTAAAGAAGACTGGTTAAATTTGCTCTGCTTTTTGTGTATCATCAGTGGAACTGTTAACAGAGAACCACCTACAGAATCATTAACTGTGTGTGGAGATATATAACCCTCATTCACCCCGTACAACTGCCATCACAGCAGTGCTATAAGCAGGGCAGTTTGTCACCACTAAGGGATGAAAAGCCAGAAGATCCCACTCTGACTTTCTGACTTCCTCATCCGTGGGTGTACATGTAATATCAGCAGGCTGAAGAAACCAATCAGATTTAATTGCATTGATTTATGTTATTAACCCTTTCCAATGGCCTCAAAATGTTTGGACATTTTTCCTCACAATTTGAATTGCAGAACATATTTGTTTGAAATTTAAAGATGTTGGTGTACATATTCAGATGTCATATAAGGACCTAGATATGCCCTCTACATTTAAATTTAAGCCTTGGAAAATAACATAAAAATATTTCTTTTGGTTTTAATTGGAAAAATCTATGTTCTTTTTCTAGCTATTTTAGAGGAAGGTAGTGATGTTATGTTAATTGTATTTTTTCATTAAAATAGTGCAGTCAATACAATGTGTAAATTATAACATGAAAAGCTTTTCTCAGCCTCTCTTTTGAATTGGGGGTACGTCGGTGCACTGTGTCTCCTGCCCTTTCGTGGTCAAGAAGCACAATCTAACCAAGAGAAAAAGAGGCCAAGTAAACTATGTATTTGTTGTGAATGATTTAATCTTACTTTATGAATCTTTTGGGATTTTTCTCAGCTCTAATAGTCCTAAGTAGTTCTGGAAGCTGTACTCTCACATGCTACAAAAGTACTGTTTCAGTAGCAGACTTGTTTGTTGCTGAGAAAATAGTTGTTAAGAAATCATATAACAACCACTGCTGATCCCTAAAGGGGATTGCTTCTCCCACTAGCTATTATCTAAATTGGATGTTTTCTGGAAAGACGAGCTGAATAAATAAAATAACTCTAGCAAGGCTGGAGCGCTAAGGATTGAAAGATTCTGACTCCTCCATTTCAATGCTAGTGTAACTAACTCCACTGAATTCAGTAGGGTTATTCTGGCTTTAAATGTAAGCCCTGGGGCCCAAAACGCTGCAGGGAAAGAAGCTGTCTGCTCCCATTTGAACAAGGGAAGGCCACAGCGTGACTTTATTTACATAAACTGTCTACCAGATGGAGAGAAACCCTGGGGAAAGGCAGGCACTCCCTGCCCCCATCGCTCCTGAAATGTAGGACATGGGAGAAGGCTCCATTTCATAAAAACAGCTACCTAATTTCTTCCTGTGGCACCCGAGGAGTCACTATATGCAGCTCAGAATTGTTTGCTTAGTGGGAATAAACTGTCTAAAGTGGGAACGACGTTTCAGACCAGATGGACTGAATCCCCTTGACATGGATTTTACTCGATGAGTTCATGCACTGCGAGGCCCGCACTGAAGACCCTTTTTTATTAGAAGAACTTCTTGATTGGGAAGAGCAGAAGCAGAGTTAGGTCCTGCCCTTTAGCTACTCCATACACTGAGACCATTTGAGATCTCTGGGAGTCAGCAGACGAGGGAGGGAGGAGAAAGGGATGCTAACCTATTGGATAGTGTCAGGTTTAGAGGTTGGTATGGGGTTAACATGCTCGTTACAGTGCTGGTTTTTATTCATACAGAGGTAGTCTTACTGTGTGTGACACAGCTGATTTTCCCTCATATTCTAAAGATTATTTCTCCTGTTTCATATAAGGCCTTGGAGTTTGTGTGGGGTTACACTGCCTCTGGAGGACACTAAGGATAGGTGGTCAGTGATACTACTATTCAGAGGGGGTTTGAACCTGTTCCACTTGTTAGCTTTAAGACCTAGTAAGTTTGTGCTGTCTCTTGCTGCTGTAACACACCTGTTAAAGGAGTCCCAAAACTATGAAGGAGGTGGAAGCTGAGTGTGCTCTGCTGCCTGGGACAAGGCTGCTGAAAGGGCTCAGTTGCTGCTGCTGGAACCAGGGAGAGATGCTGGGAGGAAAAGGCAGAGTTTGCACCAGTGAGTTTAAAAAGCTGTGTGAACTCAAAGCTACAAAGTTGTGGAATCAAAACTGGATTTTATCTTCCTGAGAATGAGACCAATATCATGGCATTAGCTCTTCGGAGACCTTATTGCATCCCCAGGAAGAAGTGATGTGATGGGCAAGGATTTACAACCCTCCCCTACATGAGT
>NW_010310613.1:21407-76906 GCF_000700745.2 Antrostomus carolinensis
CCCTCCCCCTGCCTCCATCTCCCAAGACAGCAAGTTCAGCCAGCTTGCCCGTTCCTCCTCCTCCTCCTCGCAGCAGACAGTAGTTGCCACTGGGTGCCTTTCCCTCAGTGCCAGGGACCAGTCACTGGGGGTAGTGGCTGGGGAGAAGCAGACCACAGCCTCCAGCCCTGAGTGTAACTAAGACCCAGGGATCATCCTTCAGGAGAGCTGAGGAGAGGTGAAGGTCCTCTGAAGTTTGCAGAGCTCCAGTTCTGCTGCTTCATCCTCACAGCTTAAAGGCTCTGAGTTTGGGACTCAGGATAACACAAGGCTCTTGGAGCTGCCTGACCACATTTTCCTTGCTCTTCCTCCCACAACAGCTTCAGCAGAGGTCAGCAGAAAATTTGATATCAGATACAAACGTGTCTGTTTACTGAATTCTAATTCAAAAGTGTTAGGGCTTTTATTTCTATTTGGTTTCCTTTTCATCAACTCATCTGTCTAGGGTCTCTGTTTCTGGAAATAGGCAGAGTGAAGAATTTAGTCTAATACACCATTTAAATTCCATAAACAAGACAGAAATCTAGTAGCAGGCAGAGAATATATATTGTGGCAATAAAACTTCTCAGAAAGGATTGCAGCAGCGGCAGCTAGGGAATGCTAATAAGTGTTTCTTTGCCTGTGAAGTAACATTTACAGGCCTAGGTTGGCTTGATTTTCATTTAATAAAAACACTACATTAATATAATCATGATTATATTGTGAAGAGGAAACACTTTGAAAACTTTTTGATTCTGTTCATTAATTACTCCTCTCTCTAGCAGTACCACTGCACTGAAGAGATAAAAGGAGAGTGACTGATACTGAGTTTCATTTTTGAAGGACAATGTGCGTTTTAATTGGGTTTAATATGTAAACCTTTCAGGTGAAAGATGGGCTAAAAATATTTCTGAATTAAAAAAAACTAATTGCAAACCACTGCCTTCTGATCAGGTGTATCCCAAACCACACACAGACCACCCACAAGGTGCAGATTAACTGACTTGCTAATTGTACAGGGCAGTCTGAGATGCTGAGAGAAGTGGCTTGAGATGTATGGTGCTATCTAGTCTTCTTATCTTGGCCAGGTTTTCAGATGGTATTTAGTTTTCAGAGATGGGATCTAAAAACTGCATTCAAGAACAGGATTTTTAATCTCTGTGAGTTCGGAATCTATAGTTTTGTTCTGAGCAATGTCAGCTCCTGATGAGGCTCCAGAGACTCACCAAGGCAAGGATATAGGGCCAAACCCAGCTGCAAATACAGGGATAGCCAGAATTTTAGTCTTTATTTTTCAGCTACACAGTGAATCGGGTCATAGCAAAGATCAGGGAGAAGTTGCAGAGCTAGCTCTGAAAGCAAAACATGTAGAAAAAATTAAAGTAAAAAAGAAAGTGCTTCTGTAAGGGAGAAATGTTTTTCCATATACTTTTAGAGCATTTTGTAGCTGAGATGTGGTGTACAGCAGGGGAAATCCTCAACAGGACAGTTAAAGTGATCAGAATCTAGATGTATAAGATTGACTGAGTTGGTTGGTGGAGGAGAGCTGTACAGACAGACATATCATTTGCTTTTACCATTTTAAACCACTTCTGGAATTGTCCTATCAGCCTCATGTGATTGCACACTGCATGTGGAATTTGCAGCCCTGTGTGGGAAGGGACGACAGAAGCTCCCCAGATGCTCTTCTGCTGCCAGCTCACACATGTCCCTTTCTGTACCAGGCTATGGCTCCATGTTGACATGAGCCTAAACTCTGTGAGGGGTCACAGTAACATCATCTGCCTTCAGCCATAGGTGTCTACCAGAATTTCTAAGTTGTTGACATCTTGAAAACAAGAAAACACAAAGTTGTTCCTCAGGGAAACTTCTAAGCATATGCTGGGAATTCATAGTGATAATGTAAAATAACTAAGTGTTGTGTTCTAATGCTCCAACCTTATTCAAAAACAGAAGTTATGAAAAAAAAACATATTAAAACCATAAAGAATATGAGGAACTTAACATTATCTTGAATTAGAATATCTGAGCCTGATACTACGTGCCTTGCTCCAATTAAAGTCAATAGCAGTAGCCTACCAAAACAATTTGCCTTCTCTTTATTTCATATTTCAAGTTGTTGATGTATATGGTATTAATTGTGGAAAGTTAGCAGAGAGAAGCAAGCTAACCCATGTGAAAATGCTGCTTCGCTTTGGTTCCGTTTCATGCTTAATCCGCTGCTTCATTTTTTACTTCTCTCTTGCCAGCAATTATATTTCATTGGTGACTGCTGTAGTATAGAGTTGGAGGCGAGAGCTGCTGCTTTACCTGAGAAGCAATATTTCATATTTCATATCACTTCTCAATGTATAGAATCTGGAAAACTAGTAATTTCTCATTTCATTTCCAGCATAATTTACTATGCTGAAGGAATAGTCCTGTCAACTTCTGTGCAGAGTGGTGTGTGGGAGCCTTGCCTTGCTTCTATGTCCTCTCTCAGGTATGGCAAATACATTGCATTTCCAAAACAACTATGTAGTTCTCGGTCACATTTTGTAGCTTAGCCAAAGAAGCAATGACAAAAAATATGTAAGCACAGAGCAGCGTAACTGGTATCTGTGCAAATCCATAATTAAATATTTTTGTAAGTCACTAAAACATAGCAGCTAAAATGAATGTCTGCACAAAAATTTCTCTCTTTGTCCCTTTAGCAGTAACCTTAAAACTACTGATTGCTATGGAGAATAGTAACTGGTATGATACATGGTATTGACACCGTATAATACATGTCTATGTCAAAGTGAGCTAAAGTGGTGGTGTTCAAGATGTAGACTGTGTTAAGCTGGAATGCTTCATAGTTGACAGGAAGATCTTTACAATTAAAGAGTAAAACTTACAGTTAAACTTGTGAAATAAGTGGTTAAAAAGATTAACTGAATTCCAAGATTGCACTGTGTTTGTGGTAACAGCTGATAGATGCAGTGACGCTGAACTCTTCCAAAATTACCAGTTGCTGACCTGAAGATCTGCTAAACAAAAGTCCTTTGTGAATCAGAAATGACACTTGGCATTATGGCACATGTTTTATATAGGCAAGATAACTTTCTATCATTTATCATTAGACCTTTAACACTTAGAAGCATTGTTCAAGCCCAGAGAGTAGAAGCTGTACATTTAAAAAAAAAAAAAAAAAAAAAATCTCTCTGTGCCCTGGTCACTTCTGAAACAGGACATAGCCAGTCAGCGCATTGAGGCTCCCAAAACTGATGGAGAGTATCTTAAAAAAATGTATCTGAAGTTTCACCTTCATCAAACAGTTTTTATTTTAATGCTGCCTCTCCTGGGTCAATTATTGTGCGCAGATGTGTGTGAACGTAAACTTCAGAATGTTTAATGAAAAGACAAATCTTTGAAGTCACTTCTCACCTAGCAATCTCAGTTTTAGGAATACCATGGATCTCACTGTAGAAATTACCTGATGAACTGTTACTGATTTTATAATATCTGCAACAGGCTGGCTAATCTTTAGCTACTTGGAAATTAGTCTCCCAGGACTTTGGTAGCTCTATGTTCTCCTTTGGTGGGATTTGTGTGCCAGGATGTAGGGGACACCCACTAAGGCTTCCTCATAGGCTTGTCTTATCCTTTTTGCAGGGAGGGTGAACCAGATAATCTGTGTGGAGGAAGATGCATGGTGCCTTTCACTCCTCTTCCTCATGCAAAGTGAGTTGCTGCTTCTTCCCCCTGAAGCCAGGAAGTCTCTGGAGGCAATGTTGTGGCAGAGGCATTTCTCAGGCTTTGCCCAAGTTGTACTACTCTGTTTCCTCTGCACCACTTAATGTTAATTAATGTATTGCCTTTCTGCTAGTGCTACCATTATTTGTATAGAAATTAATGTTGTATTCAAACATCCATAGTACCCATAAGCCCACCCAAGACTCTGTGAGGATTCTCCCAAATCTGTTCTATAAATAGTCAAATCCCAGGATAGAGACCCCAAGAAGCACTGAAAATAGTGCTCGGCTTTCTTTTCCCAGCTGTGTATCAGTAACCACGACTGTGAGCAAGGCACGTAACTCTGATCTGCTTTGCTTTCAAAACATCAGGGCACACAACAGCCAGAGTCACATCAGTTAGCCAGATTCTTACAGACATCCTGTCCACCTCTGCCCAGCGGGAGCACTGGTCCCTCTTCAGCTATCACAGAAACATGATAAAGCAACTTAAAGTACATCTTCTTATAGGGGTGAACTAAGTTTGCATTAAGCACAGCTTTGCTCTGTTTGGTGTGTCAGCAGTTTGTTGTGGTGATTACAATATTGTCCCCTTCACTTTCTTATTAGGCTGGTGTAACATAGCCTCGATTATTGCAAGATATGTCCCTTTTTGACGGTGCAATTAAGCCCAAGGTTCGTTGCTGGGTAGCTTTGGCCTTTTCTGTCAGTGGCTGTGATTTGTACTAGTCATGCTTTCCACTCTTTGTGATGTCCTGGCCCCATGAAAAGATACAGCCTGTAACATTTAGAGAACCAGACTGGAACCTCAATGGGAACTCAACTCAACCCCTGACCACACAACACCACCAGATACCCCAGCACTTGTCCTATGAATGTCCAGATGCTGTGGCACTAAACACATTGTGAGTAATTCAGCAGATGGCTGGTAAGGCAGTAACTAAATTGCTGCAGTAATATGTACACTATTTTCAAAGCATTCTGAATGGTCTATTAGATGTAAAATTAGATTAGAGAGAGCAATTAAAATGGTAAACCTGTAAGAAAGAGTTATACATTGTTGCTTTAAAACTAGAATTGACCACTTGAGCAGTGTGTATCAGCCACATCTCTTGCCTTTTATTGAGCCTAGAGGAATTTAAAAAATATTTCATTAGCATTAAACCTGATAGATTCTTTCCATTAAACAAAGTGAAGCAAGTATAATGCAACACAGCAAGTAGCACTGCAGTGGTGTGAATGCTAAAATGTATAAGGTGCTTCAGCTGGAGTCCCATTGTGCGCAGTATTCATATTTTGAAAAGGTTTGGAAGCTTCTCATTAAAGATAATGAGAGTTGCCAGGTGTCCAGCAGCTCATGAAATGAAGGACGGAGTCCAAATTATTTTGGTTATACCTCATAAATGGATTTTTATTGTATTTTACACAGATTTCCAGTAAATAAACTAATACTTGTTAACCAGACCTCTGATACTATGAGACATTTGGCTGAATAAACTCAAAGATATTTTGAATAATATGTTAAATATGACTATATTTACTATGAATATGCTATGATTTATGTAGGATAAAGATCTTTTTAAGTTTACTGTATGAGAATGGCTTTTATCTCAGTATTAATGGCTCTTAAACATAATTTCATCTGAACATTTAATCTAAATTAGCTGTCTTCTGAGGTGATTACATTGCTCTTTTTTTTTTTTTTTTTCTCTTTCTTTCAACTGGCCCATACATTTCCCAGCAGCTTGGTTTGCTGATATTTGATTTGTGGTGATACAGATCATATACAAGCTGGCTTGTTGTTTTTAATGAACTGGATGTGTTGTATAATAGAATTGCTAGGTTTGTGTTAAATTACAGCTTTGGGACTCATTATTGTGAGATGTTATCTACATTGAACTGGCTTATTTTATCAAAAAGAAAGAAATTGAATTTGCTTAAGATGGCAAATGCAGCAATGGATGGGTTGGTTGGTGAGTGTTTTGGGGCACCCTGTTGAGTTGATACTTATTTTATCTGATCTAATTCACATTCTGCCCAGAAGATACATTATATGGACACACATATGTCTGAGTCCATATAAAAAAAGCCTAAAGCAAACAACAAACACAATATATAGTTGAATGGTTAAATGTTGCTCTTTAGACATTAGTCTTTGACCATTTCAACTGTAAATGCACGAGCTCCTTTCCTCAGGGTGTTTTGTTTCAGTTTTCAGTAATGTGCATTCAGAAGCTAATGATGTATTTCTTCCTGCACATATTTAGCTGCTGCATGCAAATTCTGATGCATACACAGAAGCAGTCATCACGCATTGAAGTTAAGTGCGTGCAGCAGCATAAACTGTGTAAAAGCCAAAATATTATGTTTCCTTTGACAATTGCAGGTTTAGAAGATGGAACCTCTGTGTGTCATTCTTGGCATTTCTTTTGCTTTGAAAAACATGTTGAGCTTTCAGCCTAATGTAATGATGATACATGGGGAAAATTAAATAATTTTGTTTACTGAAATAATTTTAGCTGCTCTGTGCAACAATGTATAAAAACACTACTGTGCATTGACAGAAACTACAGCACACGACAAACACTTCTGCTTGAACTGTTTGAATCAGTGAAAAAGCGGTTCAATTCACAGGTGATTTGAAGAAAATGCTGAAGGAGTGTACATTGGTTATAAACTGGTGTGGCATATGCTTTCAATTGGCTTCTACTTAGCTGCTTGCTACAGCATTGCCAGCTTCTATAATTTTGTTGGGCATATGATATGTTAACATATAATAAATATGTTAAATATGAACAAATTCTGCAGTGACCTAAGTTAGAAACAGAGCTGCTGAGATGTGTTTGCCCCAACTCTTTCAACCTCTAACAGAATTGAAAGCAATGTCAGGAGTGGTACCCAAAGCAGGGGGAAGCAGGCTTTCTCCACTGACACAGCTTCCCACCTCCTGCTCCCACAAAGAGCAATTCAGGTGTTGCTCTAACACTTCCCACAGGCAATAAATTCACACTGTTAAGGGCAGTAACTTGAGGTCCTCTAGGAGGCCAGAGTAAAGGGAACCTGCACAGAGAAAATGCTGGGAACTGAGAAGCCCAGAGCCAGCAGCTCCCAGGAGCAAAGTCCATCTGCTCCTTGCTCTGGCTTTGGCCTCTGAGTCACAAGGCAGAAAAATGCCCCCAAGAATCTCTTGATGCTTTTGCTGCGCTGCGGAGGCAGCTGGCCCCAGAGCTCATGTGTGGGTATGAATCCAGCTGAGTGACCTCAGCCCTCCCAGTGCAGGGGGGTCACTTTGGCACCTCCACGTTCATTCCTGGCCATCAGAGCTGGTACATCCTGCTGGTCTCTCAGGACACCACATAGGACACCAGCATTTTGCAGTGATGCCCCTACTGTGTAGATGCTGCTGGTGTTCCCTCAGCCCACTCAATGCTGTGCATACACATGTATCCAGAGCGCGTGTCCTGCCTTCTGGGAGCACTGGCAATGGCAGTTTCAGGTTTTATGTAGAGGTGTTTGAATCTCTGCAGTTAAAGCCAGAGTTTTATGATAAATGAAAGTTTATTGACAGCTACAGGGACTCAGATGTAAAATATCACATTAAAGATTGTTCTTTGCAATGCAACAGAACTACCCTACCTCCAAAAGAAACCCAATAAGCAACAGTAAATATTTTTTTTTCAGAGTGGATTTAGTAACTAATTTTAAGTGATTCTTCTAAATTCTCTGCAATCCAGCATCACATGACATAGAGGGGGAAGAAATATTAGCTATCTGCTCTCTGCATTAATATTTAGGGGAGATTTTAATGCTGAAGCTGATATTGAACTCTGGGCAGTTAATTTGCTTTTGTCAAAATAACCTTTAAATTACCCTTCCCTTAAACAGACTTTTTTTTTGCACAGTGTTGGGTGCTCTGTGCCATTCATGTCCAGCATGCTGCTTTATATCCTTTTTTGTTTCATCTTGGCCACCATTATTTAATAGATAGGATAGTATATACCATATAACATGATTTTTTTTCTTCATTTTGCTTTCCTGGCTTAAGAAAGTTCAATTTTTTGCAAGACCTTGGTTCTGGAGGCCTTGATTTACATTATATTATCATCTTTATGGAGTCACTTTATAGTTTGCTTTATTGCAGAAAACCAGAACAGTTTTATTGATAGAAGTTACTGTCCATTTTTTCCCAATTGTTTTTGACATATGTTCATGTTTTTGCTTTTACACCACTGTTACTAGTAATTACCTTGCTTCCACTATTTTTCTTTAATAGAGGGTAAAGGAACATGTGGTATTTTTCTTTACTGGAGCCTGAGTATATATGAGATATCTCTTAAAATGGGAAGAATACTGTAGGCATGATTAATAGCATCATCATTGTAAAATAATTTAGTTAGAAGGACTTATACAACTGATAAAGTGTCATGTACTTCTACTAAACTGCAGTCTAAGTGAACTGTATTTCAGGTTTTTATATCCTCATTTCTGTCTTCTGTAAAGATATTACTGTAAGATTCATACAAGCGTCTTTATAGTTTCACACTACAAGCAGTGCCAGTTAAATTAGTTCTTGCATGAAACACAGTTTCTATAAAAAATGAGTAATTATAAATCTGAAAAAGGAATAAATTAATTCACTAAATACATTAATTGCAGACTGAAGTTGTGACTAGATGAGATCTTTTCTAGAATGAAAAGAAATTTAGTTTAAAATAAAGCTGTCCTTGAAAGATGAGAGAGAAATTATTCACAACAGATAATGCCGACATAAACTTGCATTATAAGTAGTCCATGGACCTCATGTATAGAAATTAATCAGAGAAAATCAATATATAATAAAGGACCTTTTTTTGGTGATTGAAAACATCTGTTTTCCTCTACTTGACCCAACTCCTTGTGCCAATTGAAATATTGCATTTTAATTTTACTTGTGTGTTTTTACATGAAAATATCAGTTTTGATGAAAACTTTTCAAAACTTACTCACATAAAAAGAATTTTTTTCTTAGTTTTACTGATTATTATTTTTTTCTAGTGGAGCATTTTGTTTTGCTAAGCTTTTGATAGGAACCTTGCATTTTGCAGGGATTTTCTATACTTACTTTAATCTTTCTTTATGGTTAAACCTACATTGCTGCTGAGCTCAAGCTGTCAGTCTAGCCTGAGCAGCTTGAGTATCCTGTAGCACCTGCTCTGATGCCTGTGCCCTGGCAGTGAGCACGCTGGCACGGGGCCCTGCCATGTACAGTGGCATCATCTCTTCCAATAGTAAAGGGAAGCAAGCGTCGCACTGGAGTCCCTTTCCAGTTCCCACCTTCAGGGTCTCAAGATGAGCCCAGTACCACTTTTCTCCGTCTCCATCAGCCATCACGTCTTCTTTTCTGGTCACTCCATTCTCTGTTACCAGTTTTGTCTACATCCTTACATCATTTCCCTTTTTACATTATCAGACTGCTGCCTGGTAGAGAGTCTGCTTGTTAAGAGTGAAATCGTACATCTTTGCAAATAACTCTGTAATCTGAAGATTGCAGAGCACATTTCCCGGTCAGAGCAGTGGATCACCTTTCAGAAGGCATAATTTCCAATTCTTCACTCAGTGGGTCATTGCATTATTTTCCCTTTTCTGTTCATGGTCTGCTGTCTTTGCAGACACTAAGCGTTTCAGATGGAGTTGTTTTGTCCAGCGTGTAGCACGGTGGGGCCTCAGTCTTCATGACAGCCTTTATAGCCAACAAAAATAGAATAGCAAATAGAATCTCCACTAAATTATTGATTCTCATTACAGGTTCTCATCTGGGCACTCCAAGCTGCGTGCTTGTCCAGAAATATTTATTGTGCACACTAATTAGAGAAGGATGAACAAAAATGAAAAAGAAAAGATCCATTACTTCAGTACTTCTTTTTATCTTACCTTTTGTCTGATTTGGTTCAGCTGGATAAACCGACAGCTCCCCCATTTCTGTAATCTGACCTCTAAACAGGGGTGTGCACATCTGGTTCTGCACTTCAGCTGGCAGAGCCGCAGAGGGAGGAACACTGACTCTTCATCTGTTCTTGCTGCTTCTTATACACCTTTGGCAGTTTCCTTGGCCTGATGCCGAGTCCTTGTACTCTTTTATCTCCTATTATCAAGGTTCAGAACAGAGTAAGTAGGTAGTTGGTAAGTACCTAGTTTTGACTTAGCACACTGATTCACAGAAGAAACACTGTGTAGCCCCCCAATACTCATGTAGAATGTATCTAATCATTTTTTTACAGAAGAAGCTCTGTAAAAGTTATGGTTCATGCTATTTCATCAGCCTTCTACTGAAAAAATGGAATGGGCCTAAAATTAAGATCCCCTTACATAATGGAAGTCATAATGAAGGGTATGGTTCACAAATTTCAATTGTTAAATTGTCTCAGTGGGAGACGTGACTTGACATTCCCATATTTCAAGGATTTAAAATCCACATTCAACAATAATGGTCAAGAGTTTAATTATCAGCTTATATTAAGACTTGAATACGAGGGACATTTCAACTCTTCTCTATGTGAGCCACAAGCCTTTGACTGAAGATTTCTCTTGCCTCCAAAGACCCAAATTCTAAATGTATTTTTAAAGGATGCCTGTTTGTAAAAATTGCACCTTATGGATGCACTTAGTCTAAAAAATCAGAACCGAACCAGGTAAAAAAGAAGACAACAAACCCGATTTGATAATTTTTTTAATGTTTGCATTTACACAGAATATTTTCCAGGAGCTCATTGGATGTAAGGCCTTTTGAGGGTATTTAAGGAGGCTACTTAATGGCCATTAGGCAAAGTAATGAGTAGTGCTCCCGTCAGAGCGAGGGAACCTGTGCCTTTCCACTCCAACCCAGAGCAGCTCTTTGTGGTGTATTAAAGATGGCAATGTCCATCATGGAGCTAATGTTGCAGTTGCCTGTTATTCAACACAAACCCATTGTGGTTTATATTTACCTGTGCTGTGATTGAAAGTCCTGCTATGGTAAAAAGTCCCTGTATGGCTTTTCCGCTTTGGGGGATGGAGTTTGTGGTTTTCTCTAGGTTTGGAAAGCACTGATCACATCATGGGTGCTATTGTAATATAAATAAATAGTAATGACTATAATAATAGTGTAACATTGCAGAAAGTGATACTCTGTTTGTAACCATTGCTGAAACAGAGGTGGTGAATGATGACCGTGTTTAGCCAGACTGCTGATGCAGGAATACAGAAACTGGAAAGATATCAACCAGCCTGATTTAAGACTTGGAGAGAGTACAGAGCTGCGAGATTGATAGCACAGAAAGGAATCTTTTGGTTGAGGTCCATGGCCTGCATCAGAGCTTTTGGGATTGATAGCACACAGCACTATCAATCTCGCAGCAGCAAATGGGATGACTATTCTCCATGAAGGATGGACCGTATTAAATACTCTGACATCCACTAGATTGAGAACTGCAAAATGAGTAAGGAAGAGTACATGTTTGTAGAGATAATACAGTGCTGATTCTACACGTAGTTTGTTTTGCAGCAAAAAAACCTCAGTGGCTATTCCAAACTCAGCTCCTGGTAGCAGCAGGTCATGCTGGAAATAATGATAATAAGCATAAAAATGCACAGGAGGTAGGGAATATGTAAGGAAGTGTAAATACTTAAAAAAAAAAAAAAAAAGGTGCCGAAAATAAACAACGTAGCTTGTTGTGATCTGTTTAATATTTTCAATTTGTATTTCAATGGATATTCTGAATATTACATCCTGGCAATTTTACTTTTTTTGGTAGGAAAAAGTAGTTTTAAAAGTGTTCCATTTTAAATCAGAATCACAGAATAGCCTCGACTGGAAAAGACCTTTAAGCTCATCAAGTCCAGCCATTAACCTCACACTGACAAGTCCCCAACTAACCCATGTCCCTCAGCACTATGCCTACACAACTCTTCAATCCCTGCAGGGATGGGGACTCCACCACTGCCCTGGGCAAACCCTTCCAATGCCTGAGAACCCTTTAAGCAAAGAAATTCTTCCTCACATCCAATCTCAGCTGCCCTTGGTGCAACCTGAGGCCATTTCCTCTTGTCCTGTCCCTTGTTCCTTGGTTGAACAGACCCACCCCCACCTCTCTCCACCCTCCTTTCAGGTAGTTGTAGATGTTTGGGTTTGTGTGTTTTTGCAAACATTTGAATGAATGTTATAGTCTTCCTTACTGTAATGTACTGACAAAAAACAAAGTACAGTTAGATGCAATTTTAAGCATGCACCTATCCATTAAATACATGTGTGTCTCTCAGCACAAAGGAGCTGGGGATGACTAACTGCTAGTCTAGCAGTTCAATAAGAAAAATAAACAGTGCTCTCCTGATCATTAAGAAAGACATAGATGTATTTAGATTCTTATAATACATTTCATAATAGTCCAAAAGGGATTTTGAAGTCAAAAGTGAAAACTAAAGTTAGCTGAAGTAGTTCTAGTGCTTGCGTGTCACAAATTCAGACTTATAACAAATGTTGGAGGGAGGCTTATGCTGAAACACAAGTGCTACATGAGTGTCAGATTGTGACAGGTTGAAATAACAGACCTGTGCAGAGGAAAGCTGCAGCTGGCACCAGCAGAATATGCCCCTTAATTATAAACTGAATCTCCAAGTGGTAATGCTGACATCAATTGAGTGCACAAAGAAAAAATCCCACGTGTATCGTATAGCTCATTTGGGAAGACATCTAGATTATGGGACCTACCAATGACAATGAAATTCAGTCCAGGTAAATGAATAAACAATAAAAACAAAAGCTATTAATAAACTGGAAAATGTGCTGATATCTAGACAAATAAAGCAATCTGAGTATTTCTGTGTTAAAATAATCCCTAAAGTATTTGTCCCAATGTGTACTGGCAATGAAAAACAAATCAAGTAGTGGAGCGAATTGAATTACTAGTCCTATGCAGTATAAATCAAAAGGACATCCAAGCTTTTTTATTGCTCCATATGGTAGAGTTGGCCATTATCTAGAGTACTGTTTATACTACTACTTGCATCAAAGAAGGAAAGTTATAACTGATAGAGGGGGTGGATCACAAAACAACCTGGATCAAGAAAAGTGTTAATCTTATCATTAACAGAGAAAAATAGAATGGCCATTCAAGTTACCAACAGGGAAAGGGAAAAGAGCAAGGAAGAACTGAATTAATTCTAGGATCTTCTGGTCAGTGAAGGAGATTTATGACTGAAAATAGATGAGGAAAATGAAAAACCAAGATGATGTTTAGGCAAAGTTGCACATTCAAACAAAATGCACATTTAATAGTACGTGTCATTCCAGTCAGTGGTAAGCTGGTGGAAATGCCATTACCTGGAGTTCTCATGCATTCTCAAAACACATCAGAGGTGGGGATACTTACTGGATGAGTCTGCCAGCTGGATGCTAGGCAGCTACATATGAGGACAGTGTTGACTCCAACGTGAGTGTTAGAGAGCTGATAATCTTCAGATCTCAAACACCAACAGTGATACTGCAAGAGTTATGAATGAATGAAATTAGGACAGGGTAATCTGTGAAATGAATGCTGATTAATATAAAATTCTACTTCTGCCTCTTAGATTTCTTCATCACATTACCCGAATTTACACCATATGTTTGCACAGTCCTAGAAATTAGAGATGGTTGAACTTTGTTCTGCCAAGAATAGTGTTGGGTGTTGAGCTGGACCTGCTCCCTGCTGCAGCTTTCCTTGCTTATAACTCTGGAGGTCGCTGAGCTACTAATAAAAAAGAAGGCAACTCAGTAACTAGCTGAAAAGGCCAACACAGAAAGGGTTCAGGGCAAAGTAAGTCACCCTGCTAATTGTAATCTGGTAGGGACAAACGCAGCTGGCCACTGGTAAGAGGTTAACTACAGCTGTCAAGACAGACAGAGATCTTAGACTCTAAACAGAAGAGTGGCTTAAAATGAACTGGTGCTCCCTCACAACATCAATTAAGTACACAGAGGCCCTGCCAGTACCACCATCAAGTTTTGTTATCCCACAGGTAGAAATGTGCTCATGCAGTGGCCTGTGAGAGCAGGTGAAGCTGAACAGGGAGAAGGGTCAGGCTCTGGACTGACTGAAAAGGCGTTGTGGTGTGATTGTTCCGCAGTGTGCTTTGGTAAGAGCTTATCTCACAGGCGCAGCCATCGTCTCCACACTGGTGCCACTGGTTGCGGAGTGAGCAGTGCACAGCACTTTAACACACATTACCTTTCTACTTTTAAACTGGCAGGTGGCCTCTTCCTTAAAAAAGTCTTCAGGCATCCACTGTGTTGGTTTCTTCTGCTTTAGCTTTGTGCCCAAGGAAGGGCTAGCTGATACAGTTTGCTGATTGTAACTTGCCTCGGGACTGCAGAGTTTGCCTTTTTGAAGTTATAACCTCAGATTTAGTAACTTGTGGACTAAAATATCTCATCAAAGTATGCAGATGGGAAAGAGATTACCCTCCCTTTCCACTACATGGAATGAATTGAAATTTGTGGACTCTCCAGTTATTGAGTTTTCTTTTTTATGGAAGCATTTGGCTTATATACGTCTGTTAGAACTAGAATTAATCTTGAACATGTTTCCACTGAGCATAATTAAACATATTAGAGCTTTGATGAATTGTATTGTCCTATACCAAACTAAAGACTGCAAGGAATAAGAGGAATTAAAATAGATGTCAGAGTGAAATGAAGTTAACATTGAACACCTCCATTAAGATCAATAAAAAATTTGTTATTGTTCAGTGTATTTAACAGTGTTCTGGAGATATAAAATAAAGTGTCTAATTGGTTAAAATTAAAACATTGAAATGCTGCTAGGACATCACAGGTAATATATCTACCTGAGAATATATCACAATTCTAGCTGCAACCTGATAATTAAACCTTTGTCTCAAGTGCAAAACCTCTTGCATATAATAAGATACTGAAAGTTATGTAGGTGAAATGATAAATGGATGCAAATATTTTAATTCCATATTTTTAGACACTTTGGCAAAGAAACAAATATTAAAGCTCAATTCAGTGTATTGCTTTTTATTCCCAAAACTAATACCTTTTGGGTTTTGCATCAATAAGCACATTAATCAGAAGGAGAAAAATAGAAAACATTATTCAATGATCCAATAAAATTCCGTAATATGAAGCTAGTAATGAATAAAAATTGATAAATGAATGAGAAGGGTGACATCAGATAAAAAACGTAGTCTTGCAATACACTACATGGTGTTTGAATAAGTTTCAGAATTAAAGTGTGAAAAATTATGCTAACCTGTCCTATTTTTAAGGGTCCTCTGAGCTCTTACCATATAAATTTATAGCGTAGTACTCAAATATTGAATGACTCCATACTTTTTTTCTAACAAACATGAAGGGGAACCTCTAATTAAAACAATGCATGATACACCTGGGAAAAGTATGTGACTTTTTCCCCACCTTTGTTAGAGATTCCAGGGTTCCTTTTGCAGCACAACAGAACCCAAATGATCCTATTAAATGTTGTTTCTCATTGCAAAGGTGTTACTGTCCTCTTCTACTTCTTCTCATGTACCTACTCCCTGGGTTTTGATGCTTATTCTCCTTATGTATTTTCATTCTGCAGAAACTCATAAGGTGCTAACAGGAGTTTTTTATTTTTGGGGGGGGGCGATTTGCCAAACTCTTTTGTTCGCCTAAACTGCTTCAAGTTTTAATGAAAATGCAATTGCAACAAGAAACCAGAATGCTTCTGGTTTAAAACAAATAAAGCTAGTACCTGATTTGCATTTCTCTTTTCAGAAATACATTGATGCTAACTGCATGTTGTCAAGCTGTGCAACAGGCTTGGATGTTACTGTGCTAGAGGTGTGTGTTTCCTTAGACTTATGTCTAAGTAGTTTTCCATGTGTCCACCTGTCTGCTGTTAGACAATAATGTTTTAGTCCAATCCTCTGAAAAAAGGGCTGATGCAGTTGTCCTGTTGCGGTGCACACCTGCTAACAACTTTTGAACATGTTGTCCAACCAAAGCTGACAAAGAAATCGGTGATTACTCCTAGATGCTTTGTGAAAACAGATAGCTAAGTAAAGAAGTGACCCCCAGTTCTGGAAAGGCATTTGTCTACAGGACATTGAAATGCTTGCACACAACCATATAACTGATTCAGTTACAAGAAAACTTTCTGAGTAAATCCAAAATAAAAATCCACACATGGTCAGGCTTTCTTAGTTCTAATGACAATGATGCATTTGGTGTACCTAGAGTATTATATTGCCTTATTCATTGCATTTATCTCTATGCACATCTAACAATACATAATCTTTATATTCAAACAAACAAAAAAGACATTGTGGTGGCTAGGCAGGATAAAATCTGTCCTATAAGACAGAGTAGTAAACTAAAATTTATTTTCCATATCCCGAGTTAAAATAACAACAAAAACTTATTTAAATCAAATAAACTCAAACACTTTCCTTTAAGCTAAAGATACTGATCCAGTTCCTGCAGCTTCTGTAAAATCTGACACCACCTCCCCTTTACATAGATTATTTTAAATTATGACAAATATTTGGTAAATATGGATTTTTAGATTACTGGAACATGAGATCTTATGGTGGATTTTGTCACCAATACATGTTCTCCTAAAACTATACTAAACCTGAAATGGTGATGCAATGAATTTACGCTTCCTAGAAAAATCAAATTGAAAGTTTCAGTGTAATTCCATTGACTCCCATGGATTTTCTGTTGATTTATGTGAATATAAATGAAATCAGAAAGGGCCCAGTAGAATATGTTGTAGTTTACACAAAAAGGATTTATTGCAAAGGACTCATCAAAAGAATTTTTCAACGTTATTTATAGAACTGTTTACTGAATATAGCTGACCTTCAAAGTTGCTATTAAATATTCACTCTAAGGACTGCTCTGTGTATTTAACTAAAACCTCATTTTAGAAAGGTTGCCAGTACATTTCTACTTAGTTTCTGTTTTCTCTTTTCCACTTAGAATTGACAACAAGAAGTCCAATATTTTTTTATGAATATTCTTATTTTATGACTCTAGATGTCCACCAGAATTAATGTGCTGGATTAGGCAGTATTTTATTCTTTCCTGTTTCCATGATGTGTCCTCATAATCATGATGTCTCTGAGAATTTGTCCTGCCTACCTTTATTGAAGTATATTAGATACTGTTAGTTTGCATACCAATTGTGTGATTGGGGTCCACACCTTCCTGTGTGTGCTGGAGTAGAATACCTTCCCTGCAATAAAAAGTTCCCTCTAACAATATTCTAGTCAGAATATGATACTGATGTGCTTTTGTAGGGTAGAAACACCCTTTGAAAAAATGCTAGGATGTGTTAGCTAATCCTTTTCAATGATGCATTTTTACAGCCTAATCAAGATAAACCCCAGGAGGGAAGGAGAGGTTTGCGAGATGGATCTGTGCCCCGTGTGGTTTTTCAAATGGATTAAAAGTCCATTTTATTAACAGAGTGCAATGAAATAAACCTGAAAGCATATGGTTTTGCCCTGCCAGAGAGCCATAGGTTGAAGTTCCACTGTGATTTTCCCACTCCCAGCCTTCCTGTGTTAGGAAGCTTCGACAGCATTGGGCCAACAGCTGGACCTCACTGCTCCTGTTGCTTTGGTGGCAAGTCAGTTGGATGGCATAGGGGTGCCAAACTAACTGAGCCAAGATAATTATCCAAGACTGGAGAGGTTGGGTGGTCCAGAGTCTTTGCAAACAGTCAGGGGAATGTCCCCTAGGTTGTGCTGTGAGAGGGCAGGACACAAGGCAGTGTTTATGGTCTGCATGGCAAGAGCCCACCCCAGGCTCTGCATGAGCACCGTGCCATGCCACTGGAGTCACCTTGCTTGTTGGCAAGGACAATCTGATCCTGCATCTGCTGCCAAAGGGTTGGCCAGGCATGGCCTTATATGCCTGTGGGCAGAGAAATGACATTCCCAATGTGCCACCCACACTATGGGCAGCTTATAGTGGCAGCTGAGGTGCTTGGGTTTTAGGCAGCATTTCCAGCTCAAGTGGCCATTTCCTGTCTCTGCTGGGAAAAAAAAAAAACCCTCTCTTGGTTGCTTGGTATTCTTCAATATCTGTGTTCACTGTGGGTGGTCCTTGGGTGGGGTGTGCCAGTTATTTGTAAATTAAATTTTATTAGAGGAAAATTTTCATACACTTGCTTCCTCATTAATAGAATAGCTCTCTCATGAAGAAAAAACCCAGACTTTAATCTCAAGAGCTGCAAGTGCATCTGCAAATTAAAGGTAAGTTCTGTTTGATCTACCAGGGTCCTGAGACTATTTCTGGTGCTCAGCCTTTTTCTTGAACCTCTGCTCTTTTCCCTGCAGCTGCCAGAGCCATGAGGGATAGTTTTTGCTTTCTTTAAATGGAAGTACCATAGTATGGCTTCCACAAAGGACAGCCAACACCATCTTCTACTGAGAGCAGGGTAATGCTGCTGTGGATATCCATTCAAGCTGGAGAAACTGTTCTGGAGAAACTGGCCGCTCATGGCTTATATGAGCATACTCGTCTCTGGGTAAAGAACTGGCTGGATGGCCGGGCCCAGAGAGTTTTGGTGAATGGACTTAAGTCCAGTTGTTTCCAGGTCACGAGTGGTGTTCCCCAGGGATCAGTGTTGGGGCCAGTTCTGTTTAATATCTTTATCAATGGTCTGGATGAGGGCATTGAGTGCACCCTCAGTAAGTTTGCAGATGATACCAAGTTGGGCAGCAGTGTTGATCTGCCAGAAGGTAGGAAAGCTTTGCGGGGAGACCTGGACAGGCTGGATCGATGGGCTGAGGCCAATGGTATGAAGTTCAATAAGGCCAAATGCCGGGTCCTGCACCTGAGTTACAACAACCCCACGCAACGCTACAGGCTTGGGGAGGAGTGGCTGGAAAGCTGTCCGGCAGAAAAGGACCTGGGAATGTTGGCCAACAGCTGGCTGAACATGAGCCAGCAGTGTGCCCAGGTGGCCAAGAAGGCCAACAGCATCCTGACCTGTATCAGGACTAGTGTGGCCAGCAGGACCAGGGAAGTGATTGTTCCCTTGTATTCGGCACTGGTGAGGATGCACCTTGAGTACAGTGTTCAGTTCTGGGCCCTCCAATACAAGAGGGACATCGAGGGTCTGGAACATGTCCAGAGAAGGGCAATGAAGCTGGTGAAGGGCCTGGAGAACAAGTCTTATGAGGAGCAGCTGAAAGAGATGGGGTTGTTAAATCTGGAGAAGAGGAGGCTGAAGGGAGACCCTCTCACTCTCTACAACTACCTGCAGGGAGGGTGTACAGAGGTGGGTGTTGGTCTCTTCTCCTGGTTAACAGGTGACAGAACGAGAGGAAATGGCCTCATGTTGCACCAGGGGAGGTTTAGGTTGGATATTAGGAAAAATTTCTTCACAGAAAGGGCAGTCAAACATTGGAACAGGCTGCCCAGGGAAGTGGTGGAGTCACCATCCCTGGAGGTATTTAAAAGATGGGTAGATGAGGTGCTTAGAGACATGGCTTAGAGATGGGATTGGTAGTGACAGGTTAATGGTTGGACTCGATGATCTTAAAGGTCTTTTCCAACCACCATGATTCTGCGATTCTAAGCTGTTCAAAACATTCTTGCCCATGTTGCAAACTGAGCCCATGATTTCCTCACACGCACTGCATAAAATATCCCACGTAGTTCCCTAGATTTTTGTTGTATTTCTTAATATTTCCTCCAAGAGCTTCAAAAACATTTTAAATTAAGTCAGTTGCAGCTGCTCTGTCAGGAATTCGCTAAGCACTGCAGCCACTGAAGCAATTAAAAAAATTGCACAGAAGGTAATTAAAAGCCTTACTGGTTCTTGCTATTAGTCTGACATTTTAAATGCCTCTAGATGTTTTATTGTGCCAATAACCTATTTCCCTAGTCTCGAAGAGAAATACAACTGACATCAGTAATTTACTAAAGTATTCTACAGGTATCATAACGTTCCAACTAGAAATCTATATTAAATCACTGTGGTTTTCTGTTCTGCGCAGCCCTCGCCGCACAACTTACTGAAACAGTGATTATTTGTTAATGGGTATTAGAGCTTCATCTCTCATTGTCATTTCCTGTAGTGAGCTGGGTAATATTTGTATTACTTGTACACAGAGAGATGCTTTCTGGTTATCATGAGCACGTGGGCTGGAGGGAGTCGGGCAGAGATTCTCTTTCTTCTGTGTGACAACAGAGCAGAAGTCCTGGTTTATTGTACAGGGCAATGCAAATGGCCTTTTTCTGCTATGGTGAGCTTTACTGATGAGTAGGGCTGTACAGTATGTGACTGGCTGCTGTCCACAAGGTCTGCAAGGACATCGCTGGGTTTCTCAGTGCACCTCCATCCTCAAGTCCTGCGTTTGCAGACAAACTAAAAGAAGGTCCCTCCTGGAGACTTGAGTCAGTCTCACAGCTAGAAAAGTTAGGCTGCCTTAGTGTTTCCCTTCCCAAACCCCATGTGTGTCCAGAAAGGAAAGCTGTTAGGGTATTAGGCAGTTTGCTAGCTTTCAATTTAAGGTCCAAGCAAAGAGTTTAAAAGGATGCATCTAATAAAATATTTTATTAGAACATTTCCCCTGATAGCTTCAAAATGTGGATGTGGTAATCCAATGATTTTTCAGTGTGCAAATGAACTACTATTATTCATCCCTGACAGGAAGTTACAGGAAAACCATATGACAGAGAGGAAGATAACTGGAGGTTGCTTAAAGTTTTTCCTCTTGTTTTATTTTGTGGATCCCACTGGAACATAAAATCCAACCGGATTTCAAGTATATTACACTTATCTGTAGAGCATACAGAAGTAAGACTATACCAGCCTGCATTGTGTTATAGATGGTTTAATGTCTTAAAGTTCGACAGAAATTCTTCTGATGTGTAAACACGAGGAGCAGCATTAACGCTGAGCTTTCAACTTCTATTCCATTTTTTCTCTCCTGGGTTGCTTTAATGCCATGTAAACAGGGGTACTTTGGAAGGGATTTCAGCAATAAACAAACCCACACGTATTTCTGTGACCCGTGAGAAAGCCTACACAGGCTAGCTTACATTGACCTCTGTGGTGTCTTTCCAGTCATATCCTGCTGATCAACACTGCATGTCTCTATGGTTTGCATCAATAAGAATGTAAAATGGCAAAACTCTCTTGGCACAAATCTGTGAAGCCACGTCTAATTCTCTTTTTTAATGAGGCATTGAATTATTCCATACAGTGAGATGCCTGTCAGTTTGCAGCATAGCTCCGTGCGTGCTGTTATGCCACCAGAGATAAACAATCAGTAGGATTGATCAGGCAGGCAATCAGTTAAACAAATCTGAGGAGAAAAAAAATTTCCACATGCACTGCTCAGGATGAAATAAATATTTTGATAAAGTTGCATAATGAAAATATGTGATGTGTAAACACAGTGACTGGCAGTAACTAATTACAAGACAGTTAGCTTTTGCATAAATTATTTATTTTCTAGAGTTACAATGAGAGGAAGGTCTAGGGATCAGAACATGGAGATCCATGGTCAGTTCTCCCTGTGATAGAGAGAACAGATTTTCTGTTTTTTCTGTTGTTCAGATTTTCTGAACAACGAATCTTTGACACAGATTTATCCTTGGGTCCTTCAGTTTCTCCTCTGTGTAGCAGCTCTGCTCCTTCCTTATAGAAACAAAAATAATCATGCAAGGTACACCTCCTTAGGGCAAGGGTGGCCCTTTTTTTCAAGAGAAAGAGGCAGGGAGTAAGTTAGTTTTGTATTTCTGTGAGAAACATGGGGCAGGCAGCTACGGTGCCGGCCGTCCTCTTCAAGGCTGGACATCTGTGAGTGCAGCAAGGTGCAGAGAGAAGCCAGGGTCAGCAGACAGGTCGTTGCAGTTATGTCACTCACATTAACTGGTTATGTCACTCACATTAACTGGTTATGTCACTCACATTAACTGGTTATGTAGCATAGAAAATTTTCAGGGGAAAATGGGGTCAATGTAGTAAGCTGCCTTAAAAGGAGACACACCACAAACCACAACCCAACTATATCCTCCTTATCATCCTACCTACACTTGCCATCATGCCCGTGAGCGCAGCAACAAAATAGTTAGTAGGTGCTTACTCATACCCCTAGGAAATGGTTGAAGTATTCCTGGTGATACCTGGATTGCTGTTCAATAATCTCTGTCATGATCTGATACCATTAAACCAGTAGTGATTCAAGCACTTTGGTTACTCAAATCTGTTCTGTTGTTCATTAAGTCAATGGGTTTCTATTGAGTTTGAAGGGCAACAAATAATTAAGTAAGTCAGGCATTTTATCAACTGGTTTTGCTGCATCTTGGTTTAACTGTCACTATTTAAGACCGAGTGATGGATATATTGATTTCTGCATTTACCTACCTCCTAGCCAGCACATAATTTCCTTTGGATTTATTTATGCTCAAAGGAGTTCTCAGATGCTTTACAGAATCTTATAATTTTTTTAAAATCATCCGTCACAAAAAAAATCTCATCAAATACAAAAATTTCCTTGTCATCTACTTGGGCTGGAGTGTATTGAGTGTCTTTTTAACAAGACAGGGAGGAATCCTTTCTAGCAAAACCCTGTGAAACTGGACTCCCATGCTCGGTCATCATTGCATATAGGAAAGATCACTCTGAGAAACTGATTCCTTTTGAGCTTCATACCATGAAAGAATAGCACATCTGAAGTCAACTGTCCAGCTGCTTGTAATGGCTCTTGTTGCCAGAAGTTAATCTCCCCTTCAATGTGCTGGCTGAGCTGCCTGTGGGATTTCTCCAAATGAATCATTTAGCATGAGCAGCTTGAGTAATAACAGGTTCTCATCAAGCAGGTGGGGCAGCATGGTTGGATCCAGCAGAGGACATGTGTCCACAGCTGAAGGGAATACGGTTTTACAGGGAGCAGAATCCAAACCTCCAAAACAGGTTGCTCTGTCTGACATGAAAGCTCTAAAACTTAAAAACATTTTAATTAGGACACATATGGATGGTTAAGTTTAACCCAGTAGTAGTCTAACAGTGTTTGGGTGGGAAACTTGTCTGTTGAGTTGGTATTGTAAAGTTGTGAGCTAATTCACTGACATGCAGTGTAATTTGTGATTAAGGTTATCTGCAATATCTAACCTTTTAGTAAATGCCAGCTGCATAATGACTGTCAGTTTTCTCTCCTCAGATATTACATTGCAGAGGTTCTATCTGACCATAAGAATCTATTTAATAAGACTCTAATGGGAAATGACCAGTATCTGAGTATTACAGATTAAAAGTGACAACGCTAATTGACTGCAGAGGTATCTACATGAAGAGGGACCAGAAAAATCATTTAAGTCTAAATGAAATTGGACTGATTTGATATTTGAAAAAGCATTACATTCCTCTTGTGTTTGGCAGCGTGAATTAATTGCTCCCTGTGTCAGGCAGAACCAGTTTCTATGTAGCAGTAGGATAAGATTGGTGGGGAGTGAAGAACATTAAATTGAGGGGTTTAGAAATACATATTAGTTTACTAAAATTAGAAGTATATGGGAAGGTTTCTATTGTACATAAATTGTACATAATTTTTATGATGGGGAATGAAATTGTATTTTCTATATGCAGAAATCAAATTCCAGAAAACTTTTAATGATTTGATTGTGTGGATTTGTGATTGCTAGTAAAACAAATGGGGTGCTCAACCACATTTCTGCTCTGAACACACAAATTTAATTATTTTTTTCCTTAGCTTTTCAAAAAATATTTTGCAAATAAATAGAACAGGGGAATCAAAAATCACAGTTATATTTTATAAGGAGTAATTGGTAGGAATCATAACAATGGGAAAATGATCATATATGGCATATGCTTATCTCAAAAATGACTTAAAAGCATTAGGTATCAGATAAATGCACATGCTTAATTTCTATACAGTTTGCTGTGCACAAATCTTTACTTTCAGTCGAAGAGGTTGCAATACAAATTAATTTCTCTACATGATTTTTTGCAGGTCTAAGAAGGGAATCAGACGCATTGCACTGATTCCAAGTAACTTGCTGTGTGCACAGAAAATGCAACATTTTCATATCTAGATGCATAAAAAGTTTTTTGGAAAATAAATATTAGATGTCCTTTGAAAATTCCAAGATACTGAGGAAAATTACCTTCTAGCATGGCTCTATGGGCTTCAAAATACTATGGGAAAATAGTTGTGAAGATACAGAAAAGGCTTAGGGGTTCAGTGCATGCTGCCACCATGGCCCAACCCCCTGCCAAAATCTAATCAAGTTAAATGTCTTGTGTACTACAGCAGCACACGAGCCACCTTCACAGATTTATTTTATTTTATTTTATTTTATTTTATTTTATTTTATTTTACTTTATTTATTTTATTTTATTTTATTTCATTTTAAAATTACTGTTTCAGTTCTCTTGTTTTTAAAACAAGAATGAATGCAGGGGAAACTGCCAATGAATTCAATACAGAATTCAGTGAGTTAATACAAAAAACAGTTATCTGTGCTTAAATTCAGTATGTGAGCAATTCTGTTGGAAGTTGGAGGAACATGTGGCATGGCTCAGACTAAATGGATCCATAAGTCTTTGCGAAATCATCAGCTTAGTGTCTCTGGTGGAAGATAAAGAAGGAAAGAAGCATGGTAATTTTACAGGAATATGCACTGAAATATACCCTGCTTTTCACTGACCCTGCTGTATCCCCAGCTCATACCTGAGAATGTATGCAGTGTACTCTGTGGGACATTCTGACAATGCTAGGAAGGAAACAAAGATGGGAAACAAACAGACAAACAAAAATATAAATTCTTTTAAATACTGTAATTGTGTAATTGTACAATTTTTAGATTAGGGTTCAGGTAATTTATTTTTAAGGTAATATTTTTTGTGTTCTGCCTGTATAATACATAGGATTAAGGCAAAATGAAAGCTGTTCTAAGAGCTCAGAATACAGGCTATATTTACTTTTATACAAGAATTGATAGACTACTCATATAGCTGCTGCAATGTAAAATAATAATCCACAATTACTTACACAGCATGGAGTTGGGAAACATACCAAAATAATCAGCATGAAAGTGAACTGTAGAATATGTTGAACTTAAATATATGGCCTAATTTTCCCTTTGTGTCAGTTTTAGGCCAATACAGCTATTGCAATATAAATAAAAAACCAAAAAGAATTTCACTGATTTCACTGCAGCTGGCCCTTAGAGAAGTGAAGATGGTTAGACTTTAATTCTGTGGTCTTTAGTTTGAAATAAAGTGTACAGTGTTTTTCTTGCCTTTGATTTTTATAATTTAATATTAATCACTACAGTGCTATAGAAAAAACATGTGTGAATATTTATATAAATACTTTAACTTTGGTTAAATTTTATCATAATGGCCTTTGAGGTCTTTCTGTTACACAAACTCAAAGCTTTTTGAAGCTGGTCTGCATAATTCAGTCAAATATAGTTATCATATAGCTGCATATTTATATTTGTTATTCAACATCCGTATTTGAAGTCCTATCCTTGCATTTGGCTCACTAGTAACTTGGCTTAGCACTCTTGAGGCTTAAATATCAAACCTCAGTGTTGGTCTTTTCATAAGTAATCTATAAACTGCCACTTGCTCATTTTGGATATTGGGAGGAATATTTTTGAAACCTGGCTGGATTAACAATTGGATTGATTCATACGTGCTCTGCAAAGGTCAAAATTGACCACGCTTTATTACAGAGTAACACAGTGATTGACTGTAACTTGGTGAATAAAGTCATTTGGTTTTCTGTCTACAAGTCCTCTATGGCTGTTATAGTTACTTTACCCTGTCCTTTAATCCTGGCTTGCCTAGGAATGAAACTGTTGTGCTTCTTATGAAAGTTGTGCTTCTTATGACATTTATGGTGAGCAGTAGTATGCAGGGGTTCTGCAGAACAAAACCTCATCTATATGAGCTGGTTTATTGGGCCAACTTCAGGATCCTAACACCAGTTTATATCAAAACAAACATTTCTCCTGGTGTACAAGCTCTTGCTCTTTGCTGGGCTAGGTGCTGTGCTTCTAGCACATCTGGACATCAGCTGGGAAAGTCTGCTCCCCTCTTTCTCTGAATACCAGAGGTGACCTCTTTCTCTTTCTCAACTTAAAGCAGAGGTAAGAGGTTGTTTCATGTCTTTTTATGCTTTTCTGTTAGCACAACATATAATTGTAGACAGAAACAAGAATATATTAGCACAAGAGGGAGATCCATATGAAAGTGCAAGACATGGTTCCTCAAAATGGTATTTATTGAGTACTGTGGAGATGTTAAAAATATGACAGAGCAAAAGTCTCAAAATATTTTACTTTCAAAAGTTTAAGCCAGTTTTAAGTCATCTCTTAAACTAAATGTAAAGCAGAGATGATATTTTATATATGTCCCTCATAACATAGTAGAGAGGCAAGAAGAGAATGAATATAAAGGTAAGAAAGGCTACTTTTTCTGAAGATCACCACTGTGGAGAGGAATGTGTGTCTGCACAGATTTGCATGAATAGCTCCAACAGGCAGCATACAGATAAATAATTTTTAATACCACAAGACACAACAAATAAATAGTTCCTGTATTTTTTTCCCCTGTTTTATTTTCCTCAGTCTAGATAGGAAAAATGCACATATCCATTAAAAAATATGGTTTACTTTTTATTTTTTTAAAACATGGATATTGTACCAGAATCATTTTTAAACCGAACTGTAGAATCCATCACTGTCAATAGATATAAGAATGGCTTCAATTTTTTTCTTCTTTCCAACAACTTACCATTTTGACATGTAAAGAAGAGTCATTCTGTAAAATTCTAAACTTTTACAAAGGTAAGAAATGGCAAAATAATAACAACATTTGTCTTCTGTCAAGAAATATTGACATGGTATTACTACAGCAAAATTGGTTTGTGTTGTGAAGTGTGTCTCATAGATAAATCAGATTTGAGACTTTTTTAAGCTAACTAAATTGTGCTTTAGTACTGATATATAGAAGAATATCAAGACACACGATACTGATTTTGGTTTTTATTTTTTTAACAAAAGTGGGGCAAGAGCAGTTCAGTTTGCAAAAAACATTTCCTGCTCTTTATCTGCCTTCACTCTTTTTACACTTTGCTCTAATGTGATTCGATATGTCGATAAGGGGGCAGTGCATGCCTCAGCCTCATATATAAACAAGCAATGGGGAGATAATTTATATACAAATTTACAGAAAGATGCCTTTCCTTGTCAGATTAAATAGATATCATCCCAGTGGTTTAGGATAAATACCTTTGTATTCCCACACAATTAAAGTGTGAGTGAGACAAAACCAAAATGACTTTGTAAAATCTTTATAGGCCTGTGATATTTATCAGACTTTGTGGTGAATACTTCTGCGTTAGTTGTACAGCTTGGTGAAGGACTTGCAGAAGATTTGGAAAGTGCTACTCCTGCTGGTCATGCTTTGCTGAGAGTTGTTAAGCTGACATCTGGCTGAGCATCTTCTTGCTTCAGGGCATCCTCCATGCCATCATAGAAGGTGCTAGGCCACTTTGCCAAATGCATGGCTTGAACTAGTTTCTTCATGCGTTGCTCTGCAGAACACCAATGGCTTTTCCCCATGAACTTGAAAGGAACAGCAGCAAACAATTAGCAGTTCTTCAATACTAGAAAATATCCATCTGCTCTTGGCACCACTGTTTGTCAACATATAAATAGCTACACTACCAGCAAATGGAGCAATTTTCTGCATATGGCTCGTGCTTCCTTTCTTCCCTATGCAAGTGGCATTTGCAGCTCGGTAAAAGGAATTAATATAGTTAGTCACAAAAATGTAAATTCTTGCCACATTATTTTAAAAACAATAATTTCAGCAAATGGAAACATGGAAATTCCTTGAAATTTTTTGGTTTTTGGCACTGTAGTACATTTTCATACTCAAATCAGGGTAGAGAACATATCTGATGGGCTGTGTTTAATTTTGCATTGTGTAATTAGTTACCTGCTGGAGTTTCTCACAGCTTTTCCATTTGTTCGAATAAGGGCTAATCCTAACTAAGAAAGAAACAAGTCATTCTGTGACCAGTGGAAGTTATGAGGCTTCGTTTCCTGCAGCTCCCTCCCATGTGGTTTCTCTAGTGTCTAATAGCTTGGTTGACTTCACACTGCAGGTTCTCCCACAGTAAGATACTCAGATTAGTTCCATTTCATTTGACTTTCAATTTTCACAGAACAAGTAGAAATTTACTTTAGACTTAATTTAATATGGAAATATAAGCTTAATTTATTTAAAAAAAATAAAATAAAAACATTGGTGTTTTGGAGCAGCTACAAAACTGCATTTTACTTTTTCCTAATTAGCTGATGATCATAAATGCCATCAGCTGTGTAATGGACACAGTGGTAGTGCTTAAATATCTGTAGTTGCCCTTGATCCCACCATTGGGCTTTCTGAAACACTGCAGTGTTTTTGTGAATTTGGAAGAGGCAAATAACCATAGTTTCCTCAGATATAAACAGACATTAAGTAGGAAAACTATTGGTTTTTTGAGGACAGTCTTTGCTGTTTAGAAGACAGAAGATGATATATTTTCAATCTTTGGTATAGAGGATACTGAGAATTCTGAGTCTCGAGATTTGAAAGCTGTCACACCTGTGACAGGTAAGGCAAGCATCAGACCTAGATCCTCTGTGGAGAAAAGTTGGTGTTGGCTCAAGTTCTGCCAGTGAAGGCATGGGCTGACTGAAGTAGTTCCATCAGGTATCTCCTCTGTCTTCCATAATTCTGTTTAATTGCCTGAACGTGCAAGTGACAACTACTCTGAGTGTCTGTTGAATGCTGAATCAATGAACCCTGAGGCTAATAATCTAATGGATATACAACATAGTAAATGAGTGGTAAGTCTGGTTTAGTAAATTCAGTATTTGTTACATTTTTGGATTCTTGGAAAGTTTAATCTGTGAGTATTGATTCTCTGCAGTGAGTCTGGTTTCAGTTAGCTTTGTTTAAATCCAGAGAAACTTCATGGCTTCCAGTTCTCCTGCAATCAGGATGCATTTGGGGGAATAGACAGAGTGTGTAGTTTTGTTTTGACTTATCTTTTAATGCTCTTATTAAAAATATCTGTGCTAGTGATATATTGATAGAGAAACTTTACAAAAATAAAAGTGACAAGGCTCTAAGGGGTTCTCACATTCCAAACCAGATTAAACTGGGATTCTCCCTTGAACAGTCAGGTGTTATTGCATAAATATTGACAAGTCTCAGCTGGCCAAGCTCTGATCTCATACCAATTTTGTTCACTTTCAAACCCACTGGCTTCTGTGGTTTCTCCATTTTAAATTGACATTGCTTAGACATTCTCATCCTGAAAATTATATGCTTGTGTAAAACAGTTTGCGAAATTAATGTTTTGCAAGTTTCTTTCTTGTGTGATGGTGGCAGAAGTGTTTAAGATTGTGAGGAAGATGTAAATATTGGATAGAAAGGACATAGGCATAGTCTCTTACAAACAGGCCTTTTTGTTACTAGGTCTTTGCAGTTGTTTAGGTTTGTTATCAAACTCCTTCCTAATACAGGAAAGCAAATGTAATCTCCATGGCCTGGATACTTTCTTCTATAAATTGCAATCAAGGTAGGTTCCTGCTATTTGCAGGCACTGTGTGCTGCTGACCTAGTCTCTTTTAAAATCAGCATTCCTCTTTGAAGAAATAAGAAGTGATGAGAGGAAAAAAAACTGTTGCTTGCTCCCGCTGAGCTGGTCCTTCCCAACTGACCAGCTAAATACCAGCTGTTGGTACCAGTCGCCTGAAATCCACAGGCTAGGACACACAGGGCCTGAGGATCATTTAAATAAATTGACTTTACCACTGAGGAGCGAAAACTATGACCTGCTCTTTGCAACAGCCCATCTGCATGCAAAGGCTTGTCATGTCACAAACCTACTTCCAGGCCTGCTTGTTACTCTTTACATTTGTTGTTGTAGGAATCTGGTGCTTTTTTTTCCAAGCTAAAGGTGCAGCCGCCATGCAGGTGAGTGGGACTTCAGCTGCCTGCAGGGCTGTCCTTAACCTACAGATGTCCTGCTCTTGCTGTATTTCTGGACCTCTGATGGAGAGGCTGCCTGCTTCACAAGCTGTGAGCTAATGTTGAATTTGAGTGTACATCCACGAGTGGCAAGACTGAGATCTCTACATGAACTTCATATAGGTTGAGACCAAGAGTCTCCAGAGGTCAAAGCCCTGGCGTGCAGAACTGCTACGCTGTGGCTCTCAAGGTTGGTATTAGCCTCTGTTGTCAGTATAAATTTGTCTGAATTTGGGACCCCTTAAACTAGGGAAGCACTTGTATCCAATTTGACTCATTATTAAAAAGGGAGCACTGAACAATTTGGATCCAGATCATGTCTGCATAACAGAGTTTGAATATGTTAATTTTCTTCTAATCACAAATTTGTCACATGCCACAGAGGTTAATTCTTAGATTTATGGGAATCTACTTGAGAGGATAGTTGATGCTTGTCACATCATTGGGATAACTGTGATCCAGGAGATATTTACCTGCTTAAGTAGTATTTTGAATAAATACTTGTCTGCTTGTATTTACCTGCTGGACTAGACTATTAACTGAGAAGACTTTACCAGAAAATCTTGATTCTTGGTCTAATAACACTGATGATAATTGATGGCATTAATGTCAATCTCTAACTTATATGTATTGACATAAACTGTTGTATAGTAGTAAATTGCCAAACATTATTTCCTTCCTATTAGCAATTGCTGCTGTAAGTCTTGAGCAAGACAAGTTGAAGACAAATCACGTTATTTCCTCCTTCTAGGAAAGTAGGTGATGATGTTCATGTTGCTGGGTGTATTCTCCTCTTCTCTACAGTACCAGACAGTCTGTCTAGCTTCCTTGGAAAAAGCAAGGTGATATCAATATATCTTCCCTGGAAGTGTAGCTCTTCCATTTAGTTATTCATTAAGATTTTTGCCTGATAAAAGGTCAAGCACAGCTTCATAGGACATGAGGGCAATGTCTGAATTAAGAAATACGCATTTGATATATCCAGATGCAATAACAAAAAAGGGGAACTTGGGCAGGAATTTCAAGCTACATACTTGGAGAGTTTCCTCCCATCCTTGCAGCCCTTCCTATTTCTTTGTGGATGCCTCAGGGGGTCTAGGAGACAGACACACTTCTAGTGATACAGAGCTTCATCTTGAAATCCTCAGATTCAAACCTGCATCCTGAGGCTGCAAGTTTAAGTAGGATTACTAGATCCTGGTCCATGGAGCATAGAGACTGATGGGTTGCCACTATTATAGTAGTGCCTTGAAGTGTTGTGTCCAGGTTTTGTTTCCAGAAGCTTAAGCACATGTAAATAGCACAGCAAATCATGATAGAACTGATGGGTGTTCAGAGTCATCAGAATATTTCTCAGGCATTTTCTTTAGTTTCTTTTTAGGGGATTAGAAGCAGCATGAATAGAATTGTGTTGAGTTGCTGTTTGGATTGGGGTTTTTTGGTGGTTTTTTTTTTTTTTTTTAACCATTGCCACTTTTTAATTTTCCATATGACAGCTTGCTTTTAATTTCTCAATTGGACCAGCAGAGCCCAGTGCAGAGTTACTGTGTGTAAGCTGTGAACAGCTCCACACACATACGCACACACATAATTCTGTCTGTACAAACCAGGGTGGAAGCAGGATGCTACTTCACAGTCAACATAGTTGGCAAGGAATACCATACAAAAATATATTATTTTTAAAGGTACACAGTGTGTTTTTAAAGGGATTTTAGCTTCCTAAAGTGTATTTACTTCTGGTAGAATTTCCTCAGGGCTATTTCAGATTTCCAGAAAACAAATGGTAATATTGTGTGCATTTTAAAACAAAAATCTCTTGTGCTTTGCTGAGAGAATAGACCTAGTTTGGTATCTGTACGCTTCCAGAATAAATAAAACCCCCATGGAGTTTAGTTATACACTAGGTATAAATTTGGGCTTGGTGGACCCCTGTCTGCTGGGGCTGGTGTGATGATGTTGTGGCACTCATGCCAGGAGCTTGGACACAGTGATCGTTTGGATTCCTTTTTACTAAAATCCTACACTAGATTCTAAACCAAGAGTGATTCAGCCATTGTTAACCTCAATATGCCATCTCATGTTTCATTCAGGCTTACTTCAGCATGGTTGTTTCTCTCTGATTGCAGCTGAAATGAAGACAAATCAGGCTTATTATATTTAAGGATTGTGAATATTTTTATTTTTGGTTTTTCAGAGGGCCTGATTCTAAAGTGGTAGCCATTTCCACCAGAGTAAATTGGGAGCAATCACCTTGCTCCTTGTCCTCATTCACCCTGCAGTTATACTAGACTCTCATTCATCGGAGTGAAAGGTGCCTGAGCCCTTAATAATCAGTGTAACAGGGTGGAGTATTTGGTGGAGCAGGGACTGACACACAAGTCCATCATTGCCATAAGTGCCCCAACAGGAGCCTGCGGAAAGTGGCTGCTGTCACTTCTTGCTTTCTCTCTCTTCTCCTGTTTATATAAAAACTGAAGCATGAGGGGATTTTCACTTTACCCAGCAGAGAAACTTGGTGTCAAGTCACCATAATGGGAGATTTGAGGTTTAATCCCACTGGAGAGATCAGACATTGAATCAGATACCTGTGAGATGAATGAGTTAAGCTGCTGGAAAGGCTTTGCTTTACAAAGGAGGCAAGCTGGGACTGTTCAGCTTGGAAAAAGCATGATGGGGGATATGACAAAAATGTATAAAATCATGAATGGCTCCCTGCAGTGAGCAGGGACTTCCCAGTTCTTCTTTCCAAACAGGAGCAGGTTTAAAACAAACAAAAGGAGATTTTTATATATATTTTTTTTATTTTTTTTTTTAACTCCCCCCCGCCCCCTCCCATTTAACTTTGGAGCTTCTTACAAGAAGAGGCTGTGGATTTTGAAGCTTTAAATGAGTGATAAGACCAGACAAATCCATGGAAGAGAAATCTTTTAAGGATTAGGGAATATGTAGAAAGCACTTTTTGCATAGGAAGTGCAAGAAGTACAGGTTGTTGTAGGCTGCAGCCATGTTCAAGGGGAGGGTGTGGATACTGCTGCCAATGTAATGAGCTGCAGAGAAAGACCTGCTCTGCTCCTGCCATTCCCAGGCCTGCTGCCAGAGATGGAGCAGTGAGCTGTGATACCCTTGGCCTGAGCACTACAGTTGGTTTTTCATGGATAAGGGACTGGGGAGAGTGTCATCTCCTACTTGTAAATCCTGAGCTTGGGCCAAGTCCTCACCCCACACTGGGTCCCTGTGGGGCGATGCTGGGAAAGAAGATCCTCTGGGATACACACAGGAGAGAGCTGCCATGTGCCAGGGGAGTGTGAAGTCTCATGTGCTTCTCTGCTGTTCACAAACAAAAGTTCACACATTTGCACATCCCATGTCACCTACAGAAGTGATTACAGGCCTGCAGTACCTTCAGCTACAGGCAACAAGTTTAGACTTGACTACCTAAATCCTTTCATAGATCCATCCCTAGAAAACACTTCAAGGTCACCCAAAGATGCCATAGTGAAAGATGATGGCTGAAATCTGTCTTACCCACTGGAACCGTCCTACTCTTACAATTATTAGCATAACTGTTATAATTTTTACAAAAATTCAAAAGCATTTAGAAAAAAAAAGTGTTTATCTTTGGTAATGCTTGCTTTTTATTTATTAATTTACAATTTAATTTTTTTAATTTACAATTAATTAATTACAATTAATTTTACAAAAATTCAGAAGCATTTAGGAAAAAAAAAGGGTTTATCTTTGGTAATGCTTGCTTTTTATTTATTTATTTCTAACATAAAAAGTCTGGTTACTGTAAACCTGAAAAACACGAGGCTTTAAAGACATTTTTGTCAGATCATGGTAGAGAATCAACCTTGATGTGGTTTGCCAAGCTTTGAATTATAATGTATGTCATCAGTAATGTAAGTTGTTATAATTTACTTCTGACATTAAGATCTTGCTTTTGGGCATATAGTTGCAAATGTATCCTATTCACTTCCTTTCTTTCTAAATGCCCTTCATGTTTCAGTAAGACAATCCAATCAAAACTAAAGACCAAATGCACTGTAAAACAAATCAAGCATACAACCCATTCTTAAGCATTCCTCTTATATGTTAGCTTGCTTGCCCAAGGCTTCTAAAATTCTTAAGTTATGTAATCATGAAGCATACAAAAGTTTTCAAAGGAAACATATATACTATAGATTTTATATGTTGCTTAGGTTGGATTTTGTAAAGAGAATCACACAGAGAAGAATTAATCATAAATCTAACCTGGTCTAAGACTCACCACTACTGAACATCCTCATTCAAAATGATTGTTGGTTGGGTTTTTTTTCTGATTTTCTTAAGTTATAATTTAAAGGAACAAGTTTTATGGTGATAACATTTTAGAGGTGACTAATTGTGCTAAGAGATATGCAACCCCTGATGAAACAGAAGTCCCCCGTGATGAGACATGCTTTAATTTAATGATAGTCATAAAGCCAATTTTTAAAGCTATAAAAGTAGCTGATTCTCTATCTTTAGCCTTAGGCTGAATCCCATATTATGCATGTGCTTCCCATAAAGACCATTTCATGTTCTGTTCATAAGGGCAGAATATGTGGGGTTCTGCCTTTTCCCAGCCTTTAGTACAAAGCACATGATTTTTTTCACCAATGTCCACACCTCGAGTGCTGGGTTCAGTTTTGGGCCCCTCACTACAAGAAGGACACGGAGGTGCTGGAGCGTGTCCAGAGAAGAGCAATGAAGCTGGTGAAGGGCCTGGAGAACAAGTCTTATGAGGAGCAGCTGAGGGAACTGGGGTTGTTTAGTCTGGTGAAGAGGAGGCTGAGGGGAGACCTTATCACTCTCTACAACTACCTGAAGGGAGGGTGCAGAGAGGTGAGTGTTGATCTCCCAAACAACAAGTGATAGGACAAGAGGGAGTGGCCTTAAGTTGCGCCAAGGGAGGTTTAGGTTGGATATTAGGAAAAAATTCTTCACTGAAAGGGTTGTCAAGTGTTGGAACAGGCTGCCCAGGGAAGTGGTGGAGTCACCATCCCTGGAGGTATTCAAAGGACATGTAGATGTGGTGTCTGGGGACATGCTTTAGTGGTAAACTTGTCAGTGCTAGGTTTATGGTTGGACTAGATGATTGTAATGGTCTTTTCCAATCAAATTCTTCTATGATTGTATGAAAAACGCTTAGAAACTTATGGCAGGAGTTGGGTCTTTATTAAAACTTTATATTAACCTGTGCTCCAGAGGCACTGGGGCCACAGCCCTCTTGCACCACCATGGCAGTGTGAATGCATGGTCCCTGGTTTGGCAGTGGCTGCCTGAGTCTGCAAAGTGTCCAAATTGCTCCATTCATTTCAGCTGGCTACTGAAACAATGTTTGCAATCCCAATGTTAATGGCTTTGTTGCTGATTGAAGCATGGCAAGGAGCAGCAGCTTAGGGATTTCCAGGTCAAGGTCTGCATTCAGGGAGACTATGGGCACATGCTTGCAAAACCCCACTAAATCTCTGGGACAAATCTCCACCCTAAAAAGCCACCAAAAAGAAAGGGTCATGTACCATCAGACAAGTTACCAGGGGATGGGGCTAAGGTAAGTAGAAGAATCCTGAGTTCCCTGGTTTGGGCTTTAAACTGATAAAGAAGAGGATTAGATTTTCCCTGTGTGATAACCATCTCCCTGCCCTCCTTGGCTGCAAATAATTAAATGAGTTTCAGTAACTGTGACATAAGATCAGATCCCAGGAGCTCCTGCCAAAGAGCACTTATAAGGCATGAATTAAATAAAGGTTGAAGTACTTTTAACCAATCAGCCAGTTTCTTGCAGAAAGCCAGGAGCTTCTTCATTTAGGAACCTGACATTTCCTTGAGTTCTGCTGAGCAGAACAGATCACACCAGTTAACGTGGTAATGAAGAAGTGATGGTGGTATTTGCACTTGACTCGAACGTCAGCATAAATTCTGTTCCTCGTCCAGATCAGTATCACTTCCCTGAAATAAAGCATATTTCAGCCTCATTAAGCAATTTAAGCTCTAAAATGAAATGAGAGAAATTTAAACTTAAATCCATCATAACCAGGCTGGTTTAGAATTAGTTTCTCTGGGTCCATAAGGGTACTTTCAGTAACTGTTCCTGCAAGGTAACCTATTCTGAGGTTTTTAATGGGCCCAGCTACCCACAAAATTTTAATTGTAAATACACAGATCAGATATATAGACTTCTGCTTTCTTAACGTTACTGCCACCCATGAAAACTTGCAGTGCTCTTACATTAGAGTTTCAGGCAATAAATGAATTTTAGTGAGTTAAAATGTTACATTTATCATTTAGCTACCAACACAGAATTAGAACAATAAACAATTTTAAAAATAATTATTGCACTTTAGAATAGCATTTCTTTCAAACTATAGATTTCAGTTGTGTTCATACTACACAGTTAAAACTATGCTTAAATATTTTTGCTTTTCAACAAGACAGCCACCTGAAGTGGAGATATGAGAAATAAAAATTGTAATTAAAACCTTTAAAGGAGGTTACGTTTGTGAAGTTACTTGTTGTGAGAACTGCATCGTTGTGCTCAAGGCTCAGCCTGTTGGGATTAGCCAAATAGGTGTAGTTTCTTCATAAATTAATTCACTTTCTTTCAGCACTGGTGTAGCCAAATGTAATACTCAATATAACCTGTTTCTAAGGGGTCACCTCTATGTGACACCCCTGTATTGGTGTCATCGAAATTAATAGGAAAACTTGCCTTAAGCTTAATTGGTATTTTAATGCCTACGTTTTTAAATTACTTGAACACTTTCTTAATTAAACTGGAACATTAAAAAGGGAACTGCTCTTTAGTTTTTTCTGTTTTCTTAATATTAAAATATTTCAAAGATAATTGCAATCCATACAGAAGAGTGCCTTTTGTAAAAGAAAAAAAAAATTAAAAAAATCTTGTATTCAGTGCTACACGTTAATTATAAGAAACAACTAGGGAAAAAAAAAAATGTAATGGGTAGTCCAAAGGGCAGCAATGATTTCACCTGAATGATTGAACATAGCAATTGTTTCCCAGCTATTTAGTTTGTAATCTCATTGTGGATTTGTATTGCTTTCACTGACTATATCTTTAATATCTACATGGACAGATGCTGCTGTGGTTGTTAAGACATTTTAGGAAACTTGCCTCTTCCATCACCATTGTCACAAGTTAAAGGTTCAGAGACCTTAAACTGATGGTTCAAACTCATTCTGCCAAAACAACAGAGTGAAAAAATATATCTGTTTTTCTCACTGCTCATTTTAAAGAAAATGAAGTGAATGATGAGATTTTTCAATGTCAATAAAGTCATTCTGTCCCTCAGCTTGCAACATTTGTGGAGCTTTATTTAATGGATAACTTCTGACATCTTTCTGATCTATGGATCATTTATTGTGTAGATGTATTTTAACATCTACCTTGTTCTTGCATCCTCACTCGCTATCCTGAAACTAACCGTATTCAGCAAATAAACCATATACTTGTGTTCACCGAGCAGCATTACAGTTAGGGATGGAAATGTTATTGAGCTTAAATTAATGTACCAATTCACTAAACATTTCCAAGCTGTGTGCCAATACTGTTTAGCCAATTGCAGTAAAAAGCCTTTTATGCTCCAAAATAACCATCCTAAGTCCTCAGCTTTCAGCTCACACCAACCTAACCCACCCTGTGCTGTGATCACTGGGAATTAGGTAACTTTGTACCTTATGTTTTAATCTGGTCTCATTTTCTTTCAGATGCACCAGTGCCAATTCAGAGTGAATCTACCCTGGACTGTGGTGTTTTCAGTTTTATATCAGTGTAAGCAAGACCAAAATCAGACCCTGGTTTCTCTCCAATATGTTGAACCAGTTTTGGCATCGTGCAGCTCTTCACACAAAGATCCAGTGGCTTACAGCAGAGTACCAGGCTGCAGGAGGTTTGCCCATTTTTTCTTCTGAATCTATTTAAGCTTGGTATTTGCTTAAAGAAAATACATTGCTAGCACCAGTTAGATAACTGGATCATTCTTTTTCTTTCATCAGAAATTTCTTTTTCTTTTATTTCACTTCTAAGAGCCCAGCTTCTAAAGCATAATGATGCACATTGAATTAAAAGATTGAGCTCTGAAGTTATAAATACCCTCTGAGTTTGCAAACAAGTAATATTCTTCAGAGACGTTTACACTCCTCCATTTTTAAAATGAGGACAAAATGGAATTTCCATCACCTGCTGAGCTCAGAACCATTGCTGTCTTTTCTCTGTTAAACCTGCTTTTTGCTCTGTTGTTAGACCAGCCTCCCTTGTGAACATCCTCCCAGGAGAAGTAGGGGGGGCGGCGGGGGGAAAGCAGAATTGAAGGAGAAAGGGAGCCAAGGTGGTTGTTTGCCACTTGCCCATGTCTCGTCTTCTGAGTAGCTCTGCCATTTTCCCCTGCAGGAAACTAGAGCAGTCAATTATGTGCTCTGCAGCCCACACAGCCCACAGTAGCTGCAGCCACGTGCCATCACCCTGCTCACTGCAGCCTGATACCCATTCCTGCATCCTGATGCAGCATGTGCTGCACCAGTCACTGCAGGAGAAATCCTCTGGGACAGCTTGTCCCATCCCACACACCCTGGAGCAGAGCTGCTGGCCTGTCCCTGGGCAGGGGACACAACCCACAGCCCCTTACTCCTTTTATATTGACAGAAATGGGAGAAATTCTGCTGCCTTCATTACTTTGGTAGAGGCTGATGGGTTTTTGTCTCTATTCTTTACCTGGCAAAATAACTTGGACAGCTGGAGTGCTCAGAAAGGGCCTCTCTTTTCCTCCTGATTAATTGTGTAGCTGAGTCCATGGTCTTTGATGTTGTTGCTGTGAACACTGATAAAACTTGAGGAGCTTTAGAGCATGAAAGTTGCTGCAACCAGATTTTGTGACTGTTCATGTGTCAATACCCTATCCAGTCAGCAATTATCTTAAAGCCTTATTGCAAGTCAATGCAAAAGAAAGGAAAAATTTCTCCATAATCATTTTTTATGAGATGCTTCTACAAGATCCCACTGCACATGCAAATTCACGTGTGCTTGCTGGGTTTTATAGTGTTCCTGGAATTACTGCTCAAAATGTTTTTACTGTTATTTCAGGTGCTGGTGAGATGTCCTTCCCTCCCAAATCCTGACCTCATCAGGGTATGTCCACCCAGAGACACTTCTGACCAAGCCATGCCTAGCATTGCTGGCAGAATTTACCCTCCTGCACAATATTGCCATTTTTTGCATTTGTAATAATATGGCTCTTTAACACACTGGAAAAAAAGGTTCTGCATTTAAAAATGCCACAGGAGTGAAGATTAAGAAAGCAAGTGCAGATGCCCAGCTGTTGAAAGCAAAAGCAGTATGAAATTGGGGGTGGGGGACAGAATTAGCATTCCCCTCACGTGCTCGCCGCCTGCTCTAATCACAATGCAGGCATTATCAGCAAGCGTTGAATCTTTGTATTATTTCCAAGTTTCCCCTATTGTCAGTCATTGTGACAAAGTGCAGGACAATCTGACACAATGATGAATCACTCCAGACATTGAGTTTTCACATGGCTGTCAGATGATCTCAGTAGGCTGTGTCACCTGAAAATGCCACAAGACTAAAACTGTGTTGTACTTCAGAACAAAACCAGAGTTTGGTGTAAACTCCACTGATTCAGGACATAAACATGGGAGTCTGGAGGGCTGGCTGAGATTTCTCCTACCCAGGAAATCTCTGCATTTTCAACCAGTGTGAGTGAAGTTAGAATCAGAGCTCAGGATTTATTAACGTCTTACATGCAAACCAGGAAGATAAGTTGTTTAGGTTTTTAAATTCCTGCATGGAAGTACTTGTACTGTGCCCATTTTTTAAAATACTCTGTTCAAGATGTAGTGCCTCTCAAAGTAGGGGGTATTTTATCTTAATAGTTTCAGTTGCATATATAGAAATTTGTTTCTTGCAGTTTCTTTTTCCTGCATGGCAAAGTTATCTAGCAGGCTTTTTCTTTTCTCTGTGGGTCAGGTAAGATGTAGCTGTACTGATAACTGATTGATATACAGTCAAATGCAAATATGCTTGTTTAAGTACATGCCTTACTTCCATGTGTATTTGCTTGTTGGTGCTATTGTGAGTCCAGCCCAGAAGAACACTGTTCTCTCCCACATTATTATTCACAAAGGCAGCTTTCTGGGTTATTTCTGTTCCTGCACAATATTCATGATAGCAATTTGATCCCTTAGCAGTTTCAAGGTTATCAAGTGATTGAAAATCCTACTGCTTACTTCAAGGTGTAACATATAAACTGTACTGCCATCCATTCTAGTAATATAATAGTTTTTCTTAATGCCTTTCATGAACTCCTGATTTAAAGTGTAAGCTAACTTCAGAAAGGGCTTATCAGCCCCAGACTTTGTCAGTGCTGCTCGGCTGTTGAATGCAGTCCCCTGAGTTTGTGTCACTGCCTGTAGCACTTAAGCAGGCAATATTTAATCTCTTTCAGGGATATTGATACATCAGCTCCCGAATGAGGACATTAAACCATGCTCATAATGAGAAACAAAGAAGTGGTTATTTATCTCGCATGTCGAAGGGCTGACGCTCCTTTGATATGAATCTCGTGAGCAAGAATTGCAGATTGTAGATCATGGGGATTAACTTCATACCAAAGAGCAGCTACAGAGCCATAGGATACAGTAGCGTTCGTTAACGATGAACAAATAAATGCCACTGGATGCTTAATGAGGACATTGAAGAAAAGCCCATCATTTCTCAACCTGTTTTGGAGGCTCCCAGCCACCCACTGAATTTTGGCTGCTGATGTAGTTTGGGTGGTTTCTATTGGTGGATAGTGTTGCTTGATGGAGTTTACATGGTGGCATCTGCTTAAGTAACAGATGTCTGTGCCACTAAGGTGCTATGTTCTCACTTTTTATATAGAGAGAAATTGCTTCTCAAAGAGTTTTTATTGTCTTTATGCAAATTAAAATACAAAATTCCTCTCCTTAAAGGATCCTCATTATAACAAGAACCTTAAATAATCATAAATACATATGCAACCTCATAAAATCTTTTGCTCTTTGGATATCAAGGAAGTTCCTTCTGTGCTGCCAATTGTGCATGAAATTAGTTCTTATTTCAACTACTAGGATGAAGATACTAGCTTTTATTCAGTGAAGCCCCACTGGATTTCTAAACAAATAGTGCAGAATAGTTGTTTGTGCCAAAGTATTTCAAGGAGGAAATTTTGCATTCTGTTTCTTATGCAGTGCTGAAGACTAAGATAGAGCTCTCTACTTATTCTCTAGAAGCCTGGTGACAGAAATATATGTTTTTTATCTTTCGTTTGCCAATTTTCTTTAGTAGGCAAATGCGTGACGTCTTTGCAGTTTCTTTTTTTATTTTTTATTTTTTTTAACCAGGGATTGAAATTTGTGAAGGAGTCATGCCTAGAAAAATGCCCACAGATGCCAGCCTACTTTGGGCTGAGTGTTAAGGTAGCCAAGTCCTTATGTTCCTCATTTATCTTGCATCATAACTTTGCGTCATGTATGACTTAGTGCCTTGCACAGCACTAAATTCCCCATCTGTTTTGTTTACTTCCAGAGACAGAGAGGGAAGAGGGACCTTTATCCTGTGCATTACCTATGTATGGATGAGACAAGATGGCAGGTGCTCCTTCATGTAGGATGAAAAGAAAGGCTGCGAAGGGAGGCCATGGCCCCAACCCAGTTTGCACGAGAGTGAAACCAGAACTTGAGGCAGGTAAGACTGTGTTGCTACAGGATGTTTTGGGATTTTCTACTATGGGCTACACAGTTCAGGACAACAGCTCCTGAACTGGACAAAGTGATCCTTGCTGAGGAAGGTAAGATAAACATGCTAATACTAGACTAGAGCATCTACCAGTTGCTTCCAGACCCTTTGCAAAAAAATGTATGGAGTTCAGTCAGCATTGAAAAGCACCTGCCTGTCGCCTCCTCACCCTTAGGTAGAACAAATTGCCCCACAAGGACCTCTGAGGTCAGCCTCAGCTGCCCACCCCAGAGATGATTTGGCTGCCCCCACCCCTCCATGCCACCCACACAACTGGGGCAAGTTGGGCACAGAGCTGCTGCATGGGGGAACATGTATCTATGCACCTTCTCTTCCTTCATGTGGGCTCAACAATCACCAAAGCTACGGTAAACCTGATAGAAATGGCTAAATTCTTTCAGGGAGGGGAGCCTGGATCATATCTGGTCTCATCATGTAGTTTGTGATTGCTTTTGTCCTTTTAGAATATGTTGTATTGAGGGAAAGTAAATTGAACAAGAAAGTGAAGGGAACAGAAATGTGATTCTTGTTTGGGTTTTTTTGTTGGTTTTTTGGGTTTTTTTCTGACCAGTAGGATGTGATGCTGTAGGAGTCAGAAGCCAAAGTCTGTTCAGGGTTTCAATGAGTAAACCTGATTTTAGATAGATATTTCTAATGTGACCTTTTCCTAGCAATATTTTTTTTTCACATATCTACCCAGTAGACTGAGTAAGGAGGTGGTGGATGTGAGGTGTACTATTAACCTGGTGGCAACAACATTAATAATATAGAAGGGTGCTTTATTCTACTGCTAGTGTTCGCATCTGTTTCACAAACATTACTAAGATAATCACATTCTTCCTGCATCTGCTTTGCTTTAGCTCACACAGATAATTCAAGGGTAATGCACCTTGTCTAAGCTAATTCTAAATACATGCCTCAAACACAACAAAAAGTGCTTGGTGGGTATTTTGACCCAATGCACTACATCAAAGTAACCAAGTAAGCTGTAAATGCTTTGAATAAAATTGAACAAAAATTGGCATTGGTCCAGCCATTTTTCTGACTGGCAGTTGTTTGCATTTTAAACTTTCCCTTTATGGTGAAGATATATCAAATTACAGTGCAACCTGTAAGTTATTCAGGTGCTCAAGTGATAGCTGTGCTAAGAGATAAAGTATACAATGGAAAGTGTGCTCTCAGGTCCAAGACAAGTCCTGGAACTGAGACCTGACCTTTTCAAATAAAACTGCAGGTCATCAAAAATGCATATAGGGGATGACACCTTTCAGATGATGCATGTAATGTGGAGGAGTTTGACCCCTGTGGGTCCAGCTCTCTAGGACTTTTCCCAGTGGATCCAGGCATTAATTCCTGAAAAATGGAATAATGCAGATTATTTTTGAAAGTGAGTTTAAAAGAAATTAAGTTAAATTGATAAACATAGAAAATTATGTACTTAATAAAAACAGTATGTTTGTTCATTGAAAATGAACAAGAGGTCACACCTCTGGAGGAAGCCTTACTTCCTTACTGAAACTGTGCTTGTTGTACACTACACATTAAATCCACGGTTAAGAAATATCAGTGACCATTAGTATCAACAGCTTCTGTTAGGTACTGTGATCAAGTAATAATCTGAGATGTCAGAAGCTTGAAATAACTCCGTTAAAGCCAGGAAATAAGAGAATTTATGGAGGCATCTTTAGAATTTCTTTTTCAAACTTCATGCAAATTTCTTGGAGGAACATATGCTGAGAGACCTCTGTTAGCACTTGGAGCCAAGAAGAGTCTCCTTCTCAACACTGGCTACCACCTGTCATCTTCTGAAAAGTATACCATATGATTTCAGATAGCTAATACCACATTGAATATAATTCCATTCATAAGCTTAATTTCTTCTAATCATAACCCATTTTTAAATGCTACTATGCCCAATAATCAGGATGATATATCCATTTAAAAATAAATTATTAACACTATTCCTGTTTGCAAAAACATTCACCTAACAGACTTTATCAGTGAAGTTTAGCTTGTATTTGACTGATGTTACATTAAAGTGCCCGTCAACATAAAAGAGCAAATAAAAATGCGAATTTTTCAACCAACTCCTGAGGTTGTACAGCCAGCAGAGACAACTCTGAATCCCTTCTAAAACAAAACCAGTTTATATATAGCAGATCAACGTTTGGAAGCACAAGATGACAAAGAGGCATCTGAAACAGGTCTTTATTCCTCATCTTTCAACAGAATTGAGCATTTGGAAGCAAAGGCAACAGAAAAAGAACAGAGAAAACAAGTAAGTTTTTTCTGATAGCAAAATTTAGTGCTATGTAAAGTGATCTACAAGTTATCTTCTTATTGCACTAATAAATAGTTACAAAACTGTAGCAGAAGTTTGGCTTGAAGAGAGTCCTTGCTTTATCTTGGGGAACTGCAGCAAATGGCAGGGTGTTTGTCCCAAGGTTAAGAACTGCTTCAACAGTAATAACGCACCCTAGGTTTGTTTGTTCATCTCGACAGTGTTGTAGTCCTGAGTTTTGGGGAGTAATTTCTAATTTAGCCCAGTATAAGTGTGAGCTAATTACACAGAATCACAGAATGTTGAGGATTAGAAGGGACCTCAAAAGATCATCTAGTCCAATCCCCCTGCTGGATCAGGAACCTAAATGACATCACATAGAAAGGCGTCCAGGCGGGTCTTGAATGTCTCCAGAGAAGGAGACTCCACACCCTCCCTGGGCAGCCTGTTCCAGTGCTCTGTCACCCTCACAGTAAAGAAGTTTTTTCTCAAGTTTAAGCTGAACCTCCTGTGTTCCAGCTCACACCCATTGCCCCTTGTCCTATCCTTGGGCATCACTGAGAAGAGCCTGGCTCCATCCTCCTGACATTCTCCCTTAACATATTTATAAACATTAATGAAGTCTCCCCTCAGTCTCGTCCAAGCTAAAGAGACCCAGCTCCCTCACCCTTTCCTCAGAAGGGAGATGCTTCACTCCCTTCATCATCTTGGTGGCTCTGTGCTAGACTCTCTCCAGCAGTTCCCTGTCCTTCCTGAACTGTGGGGCCCAGAACTGGACACAATATTCCAGATGCGGTCTCACCAGGGCAGAGTAGAGGGGGAGGAGAACCTCTCTCAACCTACTAACCACACCCCTTCTAATGCACCCCAGGATGCCATTGGCCTTCCTGGCCACAAGGGCACAGTGCTGGCTCATGGTCATGCCTATTTTATTTTCTCTGTTCTCACTTGTTCAGATCACTGATTCTTTGCTTTCCTGCCTTTCTGTCTCTGTTGTCCTTACTCTTTTGCTATCTATTTTTTAACTCAAGATTTTTATAACACTATAATTACTGTAATTCCTCACAAGTTCCATCAGTAATTAATCATTTAAGATTAAAAACAATATGGGGTAGCATAACTTTGAGCACGTTTAGTGATACTCAGATATTGGCCAAATATAATCTTGCCTGCAACCATTGGTGGCACACATGAGAATTCCTCGTGGCCAACACAAACAAGGAGCAAACCAGGATGAAAGGCTATATCCTTATGCAGCTCCTAGAAAAGAGATTTAAAAATGTCTTGTTGAAACACGCACGCAAAACACTGCCCCGTCATTGGGAATAATAGGCAACAAATTGATACAGTCATTAGGGAACTGAAAATGAGAAGTACAGGAAACAGCAATTAAGCAATTTCAAGCCTAAATCATAACAGCGCAAGAGAAACTCCCCAGATGCTTTCACAGCCTTTCAAATAATCACTGGAGAAGTTTTGCCAGAAAAAAAAAAAAAAGAAAAAGTAAAGGAAAAGAAAAAAGAAAGCGAAATCAATTCATCTACTAAGGAAAACACGGAACTGCGAAATCAAATTAACAAGGGGAAATTCCCAATGCATGGAAGAGGAATGGACATGTGAGGACTGTGCAGCTCCCCAGGCCACGGCTTTGCAGGAGGAGCTGTGTGGCCACCAGCCCTGTCCCTGAGCCCTGCTGCCGCCCTGGTAGGCTGTGCCCTTGTATTTGTCATGGGATTTCTGTTACTGTGTCCATGATGGAGGAGATTCACCTTCAATGGGTGACTCAGGGGAGAGGAGGGATCTCCTCTGGGAAGCTTGCCCAAGAGCCTGCTGTCCTTCTTGTCCCTGTAGCCTCTCCCCAGGCTTATAATCAGTTTATCTGATCCCCTCATCTCAAAACACAGCTGGGTAGCCAGAGCCTCCTGAGATACCCACACCTCCAGAGCCCAAAACAGCTGATTCAGGCAGCCAAGGAGATGTGCTAAGCAGAAGTTTAACAATGCTGCCACCCCTTTTCTGACTCTCTGCTGGTGAGTTCATGTTTCAGTCATCAGAAGCAATACTGTCCACTCTACCAGTCCTCTAAATCTATGTGATTACTCAGATTTATCCTTCTAAGCAATTGTGCAAGGGAAATAATTTGGTTGTCCTTGATGAATTCTCCAAGATAGTTTGACATGGAAGCCCTGAGTCTCTTTGCCTGATGATGAAAAAAATACTTGGGTTTAACAAGCTTGATGTTGCTTGTAGTTTTTCTGATGATGACCTGATTTGAAGTCCTAACATTGCTGTGTGTGTAAGTTTTCCTGAGTCCAGCCTCATTTTCTGCCAAGCAACATTGTCCATGTGTACATCAAGAATTTGGGAGCTTTGTCCTGAAATCTTAAACGTGTTTACAAACTTAACTCCATAACTAGGGAGAAGACTGACTGGGGGTTAGACACTGCAACTACCTCGTATCTGTTGATGCAACGTCTAGCACTGCCACAAAATTATGTTTATCCCTTTTGAACTGCGAAGTTACTTTGTATAGTCCCAGAAAGTGCAATGTTTCAGAGAAAAGCTGTATCTGCAGACATGTGCTGACCATCTGGGCAGCATGCATGGAGAAGGGTGCGTGCTTTCTGAAAGAATGGGACCCACTATACATGGGCAGATTTCTTTGCATCTAATTTGAAATAGATCTTGCCAGAAATGTGTCTTTTCAGGACAGAAGATGATGATGCAGTGCAGATACTGAGCATCTGTTTATCTTCAACAGCATAAGCAGAAAGTGATGGAAATCATTAACAAAAAACCAAAAGAACAAAATAAGAAACAGCTAACTGTGAAATCCAAATCTTAGCTCCAGGTAGTGCGATCATCTGAATATCTATTTCTTCCCATTTGCATGATTAATTGACATCTTGTTAACTGCTCATTAGGGACACTGCAAATCAGTGCAGAACAAAATAAACACTTTGCAACAGAGAAGAGAGTCTCTAATTGTGAATTATACTGGAAACAAAATTGAGTTTTAAAAATACATTTAAGGAGTCAACCTGTTTTACGTGCAAGGTAAACTGGAGGTTGAAAACCGTGGTACTGTGGCTCTCTGTGCCCCTTGCAAAGGGAGCGGTGTCAGGAGCAGGTGGAGGTGGTGCCTTCCCAGACATGGTCCTTGGCCAGGGAGGTAACAACCACTTAATGCTCTTGCACATTGCAGCAGTGGTATCACAAGATTTTTCTCCCTGTTGCAGTCCAGAACTTCCAGTGGGAATTCTGGGTTAAATGGCATTTTATTTCCATGCACCAGTGAATAATTTAATTTGTTTTCTTTCCTGCTTGTTTTGTATTGCACCAGCAGAAAGAACAACAACTGACAAAGGGAGAAAGCAAAAGAGATGCGGCAGTGATTTTCCATTTTATTTATGATGACACAGTAGCAAAATGTAAAAAAAGAGCTCAGTGCTGACAGTTTTGTTGCTTCTTGATCTCAGGCTGGCACTTAGGAGCTCCCACCTCCACCACCTGTGAGGTGCAGTGCCCAAGCAGAGGGAGCAGGCAAAGGCCTGCATCTGATGAACAGGGAGACTCTCAAGAAAAAAAAGGTGAAAACAAACCAGAAAACACTGTATAGTTATTTTTCTTGGAGGAGACACCTCAGGCTAAATCTTGCTCTCCTGAAACTGAAGTCAAAGGGATGAGTCGTGTGAATGATGAGAGAGAAGACTAGGAACTAGAAACGCAGCAAAATTCTCCCAGAGGAGAATATGAGGGAAATCAAAATAGCTGAAAACAGAAATATCTGCCTTCTCTAACAGCCTTTCCAAATAGTACCCTATTTGTATGACAGATGAGCAGTGAATCAGAGACTTTTTGATAAAAAAAAAAAAAGCTGCTGAAGAAGACAATGAATATTTCAAAACCAATGTCCTGAGCAACCAGCAAGGTTGGCAACTGTCCACTTGAAAAAGGCAAACAAAAACTAGTGGGGTGCAACCCAAGCAAGTACAGAATTTTGAAAACCTCTCTTATGGAAATGCACCTCGTATTCACTGTACTGCCTGGCCACACAACTCACTTTATTAGAAAAAATAAATAAAAGCATGTAAGTGAATATTTAGCAAGAACAATCAAATTACAAGGGAGACGGAGAATGGTCATGACTTCTTTTTAACACAATACATGTGTTCACAAGCCACAGGGAGAAAGAACCTGTAAGTATCTTTTCAAACAGGGACAACAGTATTTAACAGCATGGATATGCTTTGCTTTTTTACAATTTTTTTTTTATTGCACACCACTAGAGGAAGCAACTGCAACACCCATTTTCATTAACACTGCAGGTGTGATGCAAGTATCGCCACACTCGGCTAAACTTTTGATGTCCTCGAGGGACTGTACAGGGGAGTGACTTTGATGGATCACAGTTGCGCTTGAAACCGAGCGAGGAAAGATTAGCGTGTCTCGGGCAGAGAGATTCTACTCACCTGATTGTTTTTTGTTCTGATGAGATAATTTTTCTAATTAACCTTGATAACATTTCCAGACACTCAGGCCTATCCACACATAGATGGAAATACATTTTAAAATGGACATTTCACTTCTACCCTTCTTCTAGTAGTGAATACAGAATTTTAACACCTTGCTTGCCAGCCAGTTTGTTTGGGAAACTAAAGTTAAACGTCTTTAACAGTTGCCCACAAGAGCCTTTGACAGAAATCCACGCTTCTGTAGGCACCAACGTATTTTGTATCCACTGATTGAATAAGGAGAACGGTATGAACTTAAGAGCAACCTTACAAATTTTATTCCTCTTTTGTTTCTTATCAAGGAAGTCAGTGATGCTGTCCTTTTCTGAGCAGGGTCTGAACGACTGTAAAAATTTTGAAAGCCAGACCATGCTGGGACCTGGTCCTTTCTAAACGTTCAAGTGTCGAACCTTGGTCTGTCGAGCCTTGGCCCTTCACATCATCCCACTTAGCAACAGGAAAGACCATCTCATAATCCTACTGAATTCATATGAAAATCATCCTGGAAGCAAAATGAACCCTTCCCCCTGCTCTCACCTGCTTTGTTCAGTTTTAAAATTACTCAAGTGCCCAGCCAGTGTTGCTTACAAAAGTTTCTCAAAGCTTTCCTGAGTCCCCTTGCTCTTGCCTGGTTTTACACCAACAGTGATTTTCTTCTATGTAGAGATGGAAATGCAGTTTTCCACTTCCCAAAAGAAACCAAGACACCTATGAGAAAGAGCAAGTAACTCCCTGGTTTTCCTTTCACCATGTCCTTTGAACCTGCTGTGGGTGAGTTGAGGCGAGTGCTGCTCTGAACAGCTTTCCCAAGGTGCTTGCTGGAGGTAGTGTTTTCTTCCAGTATCTGAATGATGCTAAAACTTGCTGAGAATGCAATATAAAAAATAATCTAATACATTATCTAGGCTCAAATGCGATAAATGTCAATTTATTCCTGATCATTGATCATATTTCTGAGTCTCTGAATATAGTGTTTAAAAGGAGCCACAACATCAATTCATAAACCTTCATATAAGCAGAGGAACTGAGAAAATGTCATATAGGTAACAACCTGCATTTTCCCCAGGAAAGGAACTGGGGATTTAGATTTGGGGAGAAGGTTTAGCAGGATGTTTGGCACCAGCTAAACAGAATTTAAGACAGGGACAATGTATATATGAGTTCTAAGGTGGCAGCAATTTTAGAGATTCTTTTCTCTCTCTTCAGAGGTGATGCTGGTATGTTATCACCCATCTGCCTTTTCCCTTCTCAGAAAGAGAGCCTACTCCAGTTTTTCCTGCATCTGTATTTATATGAAGCCGGTACTTAGCTGTTCACTTTCATGTGACTTTATAGGTCTTTTACCACATCTGGTAAAAGATGTAGTTAACTCTGGGAGAGCATTACTTTGTCAGGCAGAAGTCCATCATATGATTGGCTTTCTTTACCTGTAGCAAGTTTTTTCTGTTATTTTTCTCAAATAAATCAATGACACTGTCCATTTCTGAGCCTATTTTACAAAGAATGTAAAATAAAAGTGTTTTGAAAACTAAAACATGACAATACTCAGAAATTACTTATTTTAAAACCCAGTTGTGCCATTGGCCTGAACATGCTGGTGAAGAGGTTCCATTCAGGTATTCTTCATGATGATTCACAAAATAGTTTACAAAAATTTCAGTCTTGATACTATTTTTTTTGCTCAACGGGTAACACAATTCTGAGAATATTTTTCCAGACATACCTTGGTAAGAGTTTTTGTTTCACTTTCCTCATTTCTGAGGCATAGTCTTTCTACCTCATCAGCCTTTGCTGTAACTTTTAAAGGACACAAGCAGAGAAAGAACAGATGGAAATAATGATAATTGCTTACTTTGAACATTGCAAGAAATGCACAATGCCTATAAGGTCTCATCCAAAGTTAATGGAAAGACTATCAATCTATTGTACTTATATTGCCTTTGATACCGTAGCATCTGAGCACCTCAGCAGCTTTCAGGAATTTATTCTCAGGACTACGTGAGGTGGGGAAGCATATTTTTCCCCGTTTCATTGAAGCAGAGAAAAACTTTTTGTGCTTTTCAAGGTCATACACATTGATGGAACAGGAATTTGAAGCTGGGTAATTCAAGTCCTTTAATTGCCTTAATGGTAACTAGATCCTGTGTGACCTGCTGAATGGATGGGTTCTGGATCCATTTCACCCTGACAGGAATCCATCATCTTTAATCCCAAACACTTCAAGCAATTTGTGGAGTACAGTACCAAGTGTGATGACTAAGTAGACTATAACAATTATTTAACCATCTCACATGCCTCAGCACACCAAAAGTTGTCTCTAGTGAAGTGAATCTCAAGAAATCACAAAGGCAGTGTGAATCATACCAAAATCCATGTGGTTTTTCTACAGCTCACTAAAAGAAGTCTTGTCCCTCTTAGATGAAATGCATGTTAATTACTGAGCAGGGTGTGAACAGAAAACCACTGTCAAAGGAGCTTTAATACCCATAAATAACATGACCTGTGTGATTATCAGGAGAAAATCATGTGAGAACATCTTGCCCATGTTTCACTGTCCCAGGCATCTGGTCCTACCACATCTGTCATCTCCTTTGATCCACCTGCCACATTGCTGTTCTGGTTTGCTCCTGCTTTCTCATAGGAGATTCCCAGGGACAGGGTTTCCCATTTGTCACATTTTGGCATAAGCAAACAGTTGTACCTTGACCTCCTGGGACTTTTGTCCCACTGGTGCCATCCACAATGCTCTGCCTCCTTGCTTGCAACATGCCTTCCCAGGTACATGCACCACAGCATCTCCGTAGCATCAAGCAACCACAAAACTCCTCCACTGTTCCCCAGCCAACACAGTGTTCTGCAACCCTGGTATTGGTTGTGAAGTTCCCTCATAAGGGGGATTATGCACAATGATGCAGAGGCCTGGGTTGTGATGAAGACCCTCCTTCATTTGAACAATATGTTTGGGCTAATCACAGCTGAAGATTTTAGTCTGCTAAAGGAACCCATACTTCATTCATGCACTAAGTGGTAGATCTCGCCTATATTTTGCTTCTGGATGAAAACAGCGTATAGTTTTTGTGACAAGCAAGCTTACAGCAGAGTGTCACCAGCAACCACGAAAGTGATTGTTTCTGAAACAGGAAGCAAGAACATTGGCTCTGAAAATAAATGCATTATTTTAAACAACACAGAAGATGTAAAATGAGATTTTGGCATTAAAGGTTTGGATGATTGTTTTGTTTTTGAAGAAATAAAACCAGGAATAATACAAGAACATTCATCAATCCTCTATCTACACATCTACTACATGTGCAGTATATGAAGAGTACAATTTTAGGACAGGTTGTGCGATACTTGTATAACAATAACATAGATATGAATTTGAAGTAAATGTGTACTGCATACAGCGCTCGTGTCATTTCCAGGAACTCATAAAGATAGCGTGAAGGGCTTAGCTATGGGAATTGAAATAGGAGAGACAACTCAGAAACCATAGTTAAAGAACTTAAAAAGAACATCTGAAAAGATGAACCTTTTGATAGGATTTAAACTGCCTATGGGATTCAAGAGCTTTAGTCAACAAAAGCAGCTTATTCCACCAATGTTGTGAGCAATAGCAGAAAGGCATCATCAGTAAAGAACACTGTAGAAAACAATTTCTTTGGTCTAAAAAACTGTGTAGAGAAATCTGAGACTCCTCCCTTTGTCTGGTAACCATCTGGATGGATTTTGCCTTGGAAAGCCTGTCCTGAAGTTGAAGCAAACAAACATTTGTTCACATGGTGAGAAAGAAAAGATTGAAGAAATGTGCCAGAACTGGAAAAGCCACCCATGCATATCAGTACATTTACTTAGAGCAAGAAAAATGTGCTTTTTGTTTCTGGGACATTATCTTTAGTCTCCTTGTAAAGGTCTCCTTGACCATTCTGTATAGTGTAAAGTCAGGGAAAAGGTACTTATTTTTTCCCATATATGATATCTTTTTCTATAACATATATTTGCATTCCAGAACCGTTACGGGAAGACTCTGACACCATGTTAGAAGCTCTGAGGGTTAATTTTTATGTTCCTTAATGAGGTTTTAGTCACTCCAAAATGAGTTTGCAGTAGGCAGTTCCCTTGGGGAGGAGATGCTGCTCTGGCCTGGCAGTGCTGTGGTCAGCCCGGCCTCGCAGCAGTGTGGGGTTTCTGGCAAGTTTTGCAGGACCGGTACCCAGCGAGGCGGTGGTGCCAGATGGTTTCCCCTCCACCAGGCCAGGCTGCCAGAGCCGGACCCTGGCCATTTCGGACAGCTGGCTGTCGCACTGATGGACCCAAAGCCATCAGCTGGCACACGAGTCCTATCCAAGACCTATAAAGAGGGATAGACAGTATACTCCGAAATGGGGAGGAATAATGCAAAGAGGCAGAAATGTTTATTTTCCTCTTCCTTTATGGTCAGCCGTTATGAATTTGGGTGGCACTGTTTTGGATGGACCCTGGACAACTCAGTCTCTGTGCTGCAATATATTCACTCAAACACTCATTTAAATGAGCTGGCAGTTCAGGTGATGGTTGTTTCCCATTTCAAGCTATTTAGCATCACTGGCTGTTTCTTCACTAGCTGAAATACCTGATATCAGCCAACAAAAAAACTGTGACTTCTAACAATATACACATCAAACCCAAACAGCAACTAAACTTTTTATGTTCTTCAGCATTCCCAACTGTCAATATTTACAGACCTCTGAACCTGCCTCACCCAATACACAAAGGTGGGAGGAACATTGTATTTCGTATTTCTTCCTTTCACAGCATTAAGTTCAGTATAAGTAACCTTTCCTATAAAGTCAGCTGATATGATCCTTCATCACAGACATGTAGAATTTACAAATGTAAAAGCGATGGGTCACCACATTTGTATGAAACCACATATAGGGTGAAAAGTTAGATATTTTGGAAGGAACTGGAAGAATACTCCACAAAGGACACTGATAAATCATACATTGGCTCTTGCTTATTTGTGCACCATCATTGCTCTGGCAGAAAGACAAACACATTGCTTGACTAACATCAAGTAGTTCAAGGCTACTTTCTTAGCGTACAGTTTGACAGTCTAATGTCCATTTTTGCTGACACAAATACAGATATGGCTAAAAGATATACCTGGAAAATTCTGAGTTCAAAAACCACATTTTCCTTAAAGATAGTTTTGATTTTTTAATTTTAAAATTACCTTGAAGTGAACTACAAAGTACTCAGTGTTAAAATGAATGGCAAAGGTTTAAAAGAAAGTATGTGTGTTAAAATGCTTTCAATTCCAGTAAAATCTTTCTGAAATGTTTAGAACAAATTGAGGGCACCTATGCAGGCACGTATGACCTTCCCACAAGCGTTGCAGAGCCTGAGAGCTGAATTATTAGGAAAGCTCTTTTTCTGGATTTCAGACAAATCACTTTAATATGCCAAAATTGGTTTGGCATGAAATCATCAATAGACCCTCCAGAATACTAATAGCATTAAAGGCAGAGGCCAGGACTGTCAAACTTGCCTGGCTAAAGTTAGGCTCATAAATTAGTAGTTAGGCATCCAATTTAAAGTCTTCTGCTTCTGATGTGCTGTGTGTCTGTTGGTCCAGCTGAAGAGATTTCAGCAAGTGACACAGCTGCATGGGAGTACTGGGAACAAGGAGAAGAGTTTATTTACTGGCTTTGCTTCTCAGCTCAAATCTGCATCTATAAGCCTCAGATGCTGTAGGTAAGCACCCAGGTAGTTGCTAAACCACCATAGCTTTCTGCATTTTTTTTTCTTTTAATAAATTCACAGATCTTGACTCTGAACCACATGTCTTTCTTTGCATCCACTGAAAACACCGGCACAGCCCAGTGCTCCGAGCAGAGAGCAGACGGGTGAAGATCACTAACCACTTCTTCCAGTTCCTCTTTCATCTTCCCTCAGGGCCTTGGGTGAAACTTCTCCCAGCTTCTGCTTTCTTGTCAGCGATGACGATGCTTATTTTCCATATGTGCCGTGGACATCTCTCATTATATTCAGCCACTTACCCTGAAGCACAAATTTACTGTAGGATCTTTGGTATGACAGTATAGAGCAATTTTCTTCCCTGAGCTAGTTGTATTTAAGGAAATTAAGAGTGTGAAACAGCATTTGCACCAGGTCTTAGGCAGTAAGATACATACGTGCTATCTCTGTACGGTTTGGGGACAGGAGCCTTGGTTGATGTAAAACTGCTTTCTTTGACTTTAGTGAATTTGAAAGAATTTCCTTTGATGGAGGTATTGATTCACTTTAGCTGAGGTCCAGGCCTCTGCTTTTTCAATAGCAACGTTTCCTAAAACGACTGGGAAAAGTACAGTACAGGAGGAGATCTGCAGCCAAGCAACAGCTCAAGGGAACTAAAACTGTCGTAGCTGATTAACAGAAATGAAAGCTGCTCAGAAACAAATCTGAGTATGAATTTGGAGCACAAGAATTAATTGAGAAGGGGATTCTCTTTGTACTTCTTTTAGTAGGTCAGACAGTTTATCCACTAAGATGCCTTTGAAGCTGCCAGCAAAAAGGCATCACTGGAAAGATGAAACGAGCCAGCGAGTGAAGTCATCGGTTTGTCCTAAACCCCACTATTCTGAGCAAATTAGTTGCATGGTGAATAACAGATACCTAAGCCAAAGATGCTCCATTAGCCTTTCCAGAGGGCGGGTAAGAAAGGGATGGCTGTGGCAAGGGATGAGCTGAGGGTAACGTGCAGCCTTAGTGCAAGAACAGGGGGGTAATGTGGAAAGGTTGAATTTCTCCTTCATTCACACAACTGTGCAATACTTCTGCTTTCACTGCAGAAAACACCACAGGACTGAACACAAATTCATAGCAATGTGCTCCCTTCCTGATGGCATTCATGTAACGGTGGTGTGGGGTGGTGAAAGTTACAGATATCATGGTGACTTAGTAAATGAATATTCACATAGCCAGGAATTCAGTGGGAGTTTTTACATTGTTTTTAGTACAATGTGGCTCACAAGGAAAAAAAAAAAAAAAAAAAAAAAAAAAAAAAAAAAAAAAAAAGGAACAGGAATA
>NW_010310613.1:76939-124855 GCF_000700745.2 Antrostomus carolinensis
CTGCTGAAGTCAGTGGGAGGAAGGGTGTTCCCTAATAACAAACAGGAAGGTTTTTGAGAAGAAGTGTGCATTCAGAGCAAAGCAAATGTAGTGTCTGTTTTTTCTAGCCCTTGGCTGCTTGAAGATATTGACAGTAGAAAAATTGACTTTTAAAATCTGCTTCTATTTTTAATGCGGAAAGACAATATGGGATGTTTGTCCTGAAAGAGCAGGAATAAAAGAGATACTAAGATCTCTCAGTCCTGCACTTCCTCATCATAGAGGAGTTGTGGCAGATCATGCCATCCTCTGCCTCCAGCATCCAACCTTGTACCTAAAGAATCACTCATCCTTTGCTGAGGATCAGTTAGGTGTAAGAAATGGAGGAAAAAAAGATGCAGTCACAGAATATGGCACATTTTAGGAAGTAAATTATGAAAACAATACTTGCTTTGCCCATATTTTTCTGTACCTATAGCTCCAAAACCAATAAAAGAGGCTTTTTGTCATGATGCTGTATTATGTTGTATTTATTATTTTTTCCAGCCTAAAGTGCTTTGTGTGTGAGATTAAAAAGCTGCAAGTCTCAGGCCATCTGGCCAACCAAATGGATTTAGTGTACAGGATCACTGCCAGATGTATGCCAGTTGTAAGTTTAAATTTTTGAACATATAAAGTGCCTGGGGCTCTGTGTCTGTTATTCAGAGGAAATCATGTTCCAGTTTTCCAAAAGAATCCAGTTACAGTTTGAATCTAGGTGTATGATGCAGTTTGAAGCTAGGTGTATGATCTTTTCTCCTTCACATGGTTTAAGGGCTAATGCTTTGTTTCTCATAAAGAAGAAGGATGGCAAGAGAATTTTGCATATATATTCTGTGTTATGTATGTTTGATCACACCTGTCTGTCCTTATGGAACAGTCAGAAACACAGCAATAATTTTTCTTAAGGAGCTTAATTGAAGTTGTTTAATTGAAAGATAAAATTTCACAGAGTAGATGAATTTGTACTTATATTTATTTATGATCAACTTGGAGAATAAATATGTTTTCAAGTATATAATATTTTGTAATATCTTAAAAGTGATATTTAATTGATTTGATTTATTTTAAATGAGGAACTAATGAAGATGAGATACATTTTTAGCTTTACAGACTGTAAGAAGGATAAAGTGCATTTAATTTTTTAGTTTGCAGATGTTCTCACACAACAAGGTCTACAGCACATCTCAGATAGATATTGTGAAAATGGGGAAAGATGTGAGCACAGATACCTCTGGGCTTTGCAAAAAAGTCCAGAGGCTTTTGTTCAAAACAGACCAGTTGAAATCCAGGGTAGAGCAGGTTTTGGGTGATGGGAAACAGTGATTTGTGGGTCTGGCTCTCCTGCCTAACGCACTGCTGCCCACATCGGTGTATTTCTTTGTAGCTGAAATACTGAGGTTGAATTACTTTCTCCTAAACAGACCTGAAGGCCCAATGAATCAGAGATAAATGTTTGGAAAGGAAAGAAAGACTTATTTGTCAGGGCAGAGTTATTCTCCCCTGTCTGACGGAGCAGCAAGGGAGGAGCTGGTGAAAGCCAGACATCCACAGCAACCAAGGGCTCCTGCAGTGGATCCTGGTGCCCCGAGAGACGTGGCGTATGACTGGATTTGGCAATTTCCATCACAGTCAACTTAAAGTATAGGTAGACAAAAAATAGGTTCAAAAGTTTGGAAAAGGAGAGTGGTGGCAACGTTGCTAGACACTGCCAAGAAGCAGAGCCTCCGATAAGAATTTCTTTGCAAATGTCTCTAACACTAAAGATAAATCTCAGTCTTCCAAAACTTCAAGGCATTAGCCTTGAAATCAGCAGGTCTAATTGCATTCTTGCTCCTGGAGACAGACAAGTTTTGGTTAGCAGTTCAGATAGGTATGTTAGATACCCAGTGAAAAGGCTCCATGTGATTTTGGACACACTTTTCCAATGAAGAGCCATAAAAGAAAAGCTGGCACTATAATCTGGAGTTTATTTTACTCTTGAAAGTAATTTTCCCTGTGATATTAGCCTTTTTTTTTTTTTTTCCTCCTACAATCTCATCCGGGGAGTGGGAATCAGGGAGACCAAATAAATAGTAGATTTCATAAAGCAAGGAACAGCAAATTGAGCAAAAGGAGGATTATGAAGACTAAATCTTTTGTTCAAAGTGTGATTAAAAAGCATTAAGTTGGATGAAGTCAATCTAGAGCTTAACTGCATGAACTTCTTGCCCTGTTTTTCTTCTGTTTGGTTTTACACATATTAAGAAATTAAAGGAGTGGGAGAGACCTCTTGAGGTCTGCTGAGGCTGGGGCTTTTGAAAAAGAATAGTTGAGGAAAATCCATTGGTCATAAGCTCTGTTTCCTGGTTTCCAGGCGATGTAAATTGTCCTGAACAGCTGTGTCTGAAAGTAGCAACAGTAAGTTGGCGGCTCTTTTCCAACACAGGACTTGAGCAATTCACATCCAAATATATATACTGTGGGGATTCCTCCAGGCAATGAAGTTCTGGGATTTGTAGCCACCTCCTCTCCCCATGGCTTAAGTGAAAACAGTTCTCCTGACCAAAAGCAAATACAGCTGGAATTCATTGCTGAAATAAGGGAAGTGTCAGGGTAATTGCTATTTGCTTTGCATTCTGAATATTTTTTTTCCTGTGGTTTTACTTTAAATCTGCACAAGCTGAGGGCATCCAGCTCTCTCGGTATTGTTTGCCTTAAAGAAAACTGTGTATTTAGAGGAGCACAGCTCCTTCCCAGGAAAGAACAATAGTGTGAAGTAGGATTTATCAGTGGATGATACATCGTAGCCACGGACATATATCATGAGGGACTAAAACCAACAAATAGTCAGGTTTCTACACTCTGCTTGTGCACGGCACTTGGAAAGCTCTGACCCTTTTTCCCACACTGTGTTTATACAGAAAGATCAAGGGTGGGGGGCAGAGTGCAGCTGTAAACATAAATGAAATTGGTATGTTATTTTTTTCCACAGCTTTTCTGTATTTACTGACTTAATTTTATCCTTCTGTTTAGACTGTGTTTTTAAATAATTTGCTCATTTGATTTAAAACTAATTGTTAATTTTCAAAATCATCTGTCTCCAGCCACTTCTCATCATGGGCTCTTTGACCAGTACATTTTTTTATCCTCCCAGTTTGGCCTGATGACATTTCCTTTATCTGAAATATTTTTATTTTTGGTCTTTGATGAACACGGTTGAACATTTCAATCTTTACTTCTGGACAATACTGCCCTTGGACAGCAGCTGTGCCTCGTAGCTCTGCTACATGGAGCAAAGGCTCATATGGAGCAATGCAAAAGTCCCCCAGTTGCCAGCAACATTATATTGAGTTGTACTGAGCAAAAACTTTACCCTGAAGCTTTTTTGCTCTCCTTGGATCTTATTTTGCCCCTTGACTCACATTTCTCTTTCTAATGAAGACTAGAAGGAGGAGCTTCCTCATCCCCAAGGCACTTGAATAGAGCTTGGAGGAAAGCTATTTTCCTTCCAAAAGTTGGTTTTGATATTTCATAATCTTTCTTATTCTGTGATTGGCTGAAAACAGAGATGTTGGTAAAAAGGAAGTTACCTTCTCCCCCAGAGAGAGCTAATAAGTAGCTTAGTGGCTAGGACACATATTCAGGGCAGAAGGCACTGAATACCTCCTCAGTCTGGTCCTTACCAGAGACTGAGCTTAGCTCTTGTGCAGTGCAGGGCCCAGGGTGCCCAGTAGTCTTCATCTCCGCTCTTTCCTTCCAACCATTCTCACCTCTTCCCCAAAATCACTATTATTCCCATGGAAATTTGCTTAATCAGTCATTTATCAAAAAACAATCAGTCGCTTAACAAAAAACCTCCATGTGGTTCTAGACAAGAAAGATGAAACACTGAAACAGAACTTGAGTTGAAGAAGCTGGTTGACTCCAGCCATAAGGGATAAGCATATTTGTATCAGTGGATTATCATAGAATTGTAATGTCCTCTCGGAATTGTTTTTGCAAGGGGTGATGCTGTACAAATCATGAAAACTAGACATGGAAAATGTCGAGCAGGTCTCTTGGTCCAACCATCTGCCAGGAGAATATTGTTCCCTGCAGAATTTTCCCCAGTGCTCTACTGTAGCAAAGTATCAAAGACATGCTTTATCTGCAAAACAGCTCCATGCCTATTTATAGCCCTGCAGAACTCATCATCTTTAGTTATAGAGAGATTACTTTACACCCCTGTTGCAGAATAAGCTCCCTCTGTCCACAGTGTTGCAGTTGAGTTTCCCCTTGTGCACATCCCCAAAACCACAAGTGTGAAAGCTGATATGTATTTGCAACTCAATAATTAAAGCAGGAACACATCTCATCCACCGCAATCACATATCCTGCCTTTCCATAACACATTGATAACTAACCAGCAACCACTTGATTACTCCCCCATGAATAATAGGCAGCACAGCAAAATGTTCCTCTGTGTTTAAAGCAGAGAAGGAGCATTTCATTACCAGATCCTCTCCCTCTTTGCCAGAAGCTACCAAACAATAAAATGGAAAGGAGAGATATAGCTTGTGGCATCTGTCAGTGCAAGCAGCCTTTGGTTCAACCTGGGCTGTTATAAATATTATATTAGAAGTATTAGCGAGAGCAGATTGGATTGCAGCAGGTCCAGAATGAGACAGCCCGAAGGCTGGCAATAAAGCTGGGAGAAATGAAACAGTTTGGCTGCTTTGCATTGTGCAAGGAGTGAGGAGGAAAGAGGGAAATCTTTGTGCCTTGATTCAGCTCATTTGGAGCATCTATTTACAAGAGCCACCGTTGGCACCTTGGCGAAGATGGACAGCATCTGCACGGGCAAACACGACACCGTCCTCGCAAAGTCTCTTTAATTACCTTTGTCACTGTTTTGTGCTTTTCTGGACATATTTCTCTATATTTAACTAGGTTTGCATCACCGTTGGATGTGGGCTCAGTCAGCACTTTGGGCTGGAGCTGGGAGTACAAATTCAACTTGCACAGGCTTCACAGGTGAACCTGGGCACGTCAACAAGGGACAGAGTTTGAAGACATTCCGGTAGTTACTAACTTCTCTTGTTTTCACACAATGAGATCTCCTGAAACTGATGTTTAGTTTTTACTCCCACCTTTAGACACCATAATTATTTTTTAAATGATTCACATCTCTGCGTCTTGATCCCACACCTATATCATGGTTAGCAGGTGTTTGTCTTTTCTTCCAGGTAACTAGTGATAGAACAAGAGGAAATGGCCTCAAGTTGCACCAAGGGAGGTTCAGATTGGATTTCAGGAAATACTTCTTCACTGAAAGGGTTCTCAGGCACTGGAATGGGCTGCCCAGGGAGGTGGTTGAGTCACCATCCCTGGAGGTGTTTAAAAGATGGGGAAATGGGGTGCTCAGAGATATGGTCTAGTAGTGGACGGGTAAGGTTGGACTCACTGAGCTCAAAGGTCTTTTCCAATCAGGCAGTTCTGTGGAGAGAAGGTTATTTCTCTGGCCTGAACTTTTGTGAGAAGCTAAGAAACTCCTGACAGAGATCATATGAGTGCCTCAGCTAAATAGGAAAATTCATTGTATACGTTGAAATTCTGACAACTTCAAGAGAGCAAAGAAAATCAAGAGGGTGTGAATATGTCTCATATTCCTTCCTGTTACTGCAATTTTAAGTGTTACTTGTAAATAAAAATTGTTCAATAAAAAGTTTGAATCTTTAGGTTCACAATGTTACTTCCAAAAAAACCCAAAACAAAAACTAAACAGAAAACCAAAGATGCTCAAACATCCTTCCTCCAGCAATGAGAGAACAAAGCAGGAAAAAATCATTGAAGAGGTGGACATTCCCACACCACTAAATAAACCCTCCGCCTTGGTGTGCACAGGGGATTAGGAAAGACAGATGCCAGAAATTGGTCTAGACTATATTTCCCTAGAGGCACAGATAGATATTGAGGGAAATCACAATCATTCTGTAAAATGTGATTAAGAAATCGGGACTTTTTTTTTTTAATTTTAATTTTAAGAATGAAACAGACTAGAGGGGAACCACCTCAAAGTGGATGGCAAGAGGAGCGGGGAGAAATCGTTCCAATCAATGCTTCTGAAGTGTGGGTTTGCATCGTTTGCTCTACAGCGTTTTTATCATAGCAGAAATGCTCATATAGGAGAGAACAGCCTTGATCATCTTGGACAGAAGGCTATTATGTAAACAAGTAATACTTTATTGCCCTCTATTTGGTCTTTGGAAGGACTTTCCTCCCATTTCAAGTTGGAGGTAGGTCTAAACTCTTGAGCACTCAGCACAAAAAGGCACTTGAAGTTTTCTGTTTAAGGATGTGCCTTTGCATATCCTCTTTGAGCCACTTTAAATAGGTGCTGTGAATGGCAAGTCGAGAAGCTGCATTATCATTAGCTTTCACCTGAGGGTAAAAAGAAATACATTGTCTGACCTTAGATGGATCAGAAACACTGGCTATCAAGCAAACGGCAGTAAAATATCCCCGACTGCTCTGCCACTGTTAAGCACTTCTGGTATTGTGCCTGCCTTATAAAACACACCAAGGTTAAGCTCTGCTTGCAGGACTGTAGCCTCTGCAGGACAGGATGAGGCAGCTGCACACCCTATGCGGCAGTTATTGATGCCCATCCAAAGACTGGAAATGTTTTTCCATGGCCGCTACTGACCCTGCTGGATTGTCAATTTGCTGGTTTGAAACATCCAGCTGTGGCTCTCTTAATCATGACCCACCTTGGTGCCAGTAAATGACCCCCTTGCAGATGTCTTGCACATCTCTAAGAGTGGGATGGTGCTCCCATCTTCCCAGGCGACACAAATCTATGGTGTGAGATGCTCCTGCCCTGCCTGCCACTGTACCTCGCTGAGCTGTTGCCAGGCAGGGCCATCAACAACCTGCCCAGCACTCGAGCACCATTCTGCCTGGGTGACATCCAATGCCACACCAACAAGTCTGGCCACACGGCCTCTTGCTGTCCCTTTGTTACTGACAGCTGCAATTTGGGGCTGTATTTGTGTCCCCCATGCAGTGTAGGGTGCGTACAGTCATTTCCCTTCTCTGACTTCTCCTTTCACACTAGACACTGCAATTTGTACTTTGGCTCTCCTCCTAATGACTGTATTATTAGCTCTATTTTCATCTCCTCTCAGCTGTTTATTTTGCATAGAGTTATTTTGGCTGCTCTACATATCACAAATTGAGTAGCTGAACCAAGTCCACAAACGCTAACAGAGAAAGCATGTTGAGCAGCACTTGTCCAACCAGCATCATTTTCACCGTCGCATGTGCTGCTGCTCCCTGCCTGCACCAGCATCCCAACCACTGTCCCGCCACATTTCTGAACGTACAGGGGCACAGCAAGGAACAGAGTGACCATATGGCCTGAGGCTCCATTGGCAGCACCTAGTTTGCTCTTCCTAAGATGCAGAAGGTGTTTAATATGTTATGTGTCACTTTATGGGCTATTCCAGCCTTAATTGCAAACTCTGAAATGGTGCACAAAAGCTGTACTCTTGAATGTGCTCCCTGCAGGAGCAGCAGGCTTTGTCCCTCAGTTGGAGTGTTTTTCCATTTGTAACCAGGACATCTGAGCAAAGCAGCTGACACTCTATGCCATTCAAGGTGGCTGGTCCTACCATTTGTCATCTAGCCATTATTCCCTCAGCAGCCCATCAGTGCTGAAGTTTTTCGGTACAGATGATGGAAATATGACTTGCAAAGGGGTAGTAGACATCTATGGGGCCCTCAATGGCTTTATGGAGGGGAAAGGAACTGTATGACTCCAGTTTTGCCTTGTTTTCCTGGCAGCTTCAGACCACAGAGGTCTGTTATTTGGGTATGATAGGGATGGAGTCATCCTGAATTCACTTCTCACAGACTTCCCTGGTTTTTTGGAAAGGCCTCATTTACACATATGTATTCCCAAAATAGGTCTCCAGAGAGCCCTCACTGTGATCAGCACCAGGTATGAGCCCTGCAGTCTGCAAATGGCATAGGATCTTGCTGCTTCCCTACTGTCTGTCAACAGCTAAAATGGCAATTTCCATCTGCACCAACCAGGTTAGCTCCAGATTGTTTGTGTGGTGGGAATCAACTGAGAAATAAGGAAGGAGCCCTCACCTTCTGCTTTCCTGGGAGCAAAGACTTCTCAAAGGTCCTATTTTCTTCTGGCTCACTGGAAATCCTTGAGGGAACGAGGAGAGGAAGGATATCAAGAGGCTACATAAGAGAAAACAAAGCAGAAGAACCTCATTGCCTAGAGAAAAGCAGAGAGGGACCAAGTGGATAGAAGCAGAAACAAGTGATCACCAATCAGCTCTTCTCTTCCCAATAAATAAAGCTGAAAATATTAAATAAAGCTGCCTATCATCTCCAAGGTTTTGGAAGAGGAAGGAGCACAGGTTATGTGTGTGTGTTGTTACAAAGAAGTCTTAGCTAGAAAAGAGTTTTCTAACAATTTCACCCCCCCACAAGCAACCCATGGTTTTAACAGCAGCCTGGGATCTCTGGTGAGTGATATCCCACTTCCCAGAAGAAAGAGCTCTATGGAAGCTACACATGGTTTTTAATGTTTAATGACAGAAAATCAATTAGAAGTGGTTTCTGGCTTCCACAATCAATTTTGGGAGATCTCTCAGAGAACAGGAGAAAGTGGGAGAGTTTCTATTAGCCCTGGAAATCTCATCAACGGTAGGAAAATGGATATAAACAACCCTGCACTCCAATAAATGTATTAATAACCCTGTCCTCACTCATTTCTCATGTCTCTGTAAGAGGATACAGTTTTGTCACCAGTAAGGTCATATCTTGATCTCTATTCCACCTTTTCTTTACAGAGGCACACAGACACCCGTATGGTTGTGAGCACCTTAACAGAGTGAGTTCTGAGCCACCACTCATGGTTTCTGCCCCATGAGCTGTCCCTGGCCTGGGAATATCCGAGGGGCAGGAATCAGGGGGGTAATCCCCCTGCCTGTGGGCTCTGCCTCATAGCAAAAGGCACTTTAACTACAATACAGGGCAGGAAGCTGACCTGCCCTATATCTGGGGAGGAAGGGGCTCCTCAGGGAAACACAGGGTTAGCATGGCCAAATTCACCCAGACACTCATGGGTGGCCACACTCAAGGGCTGTTCGGTCAATGAGAAGGTGCCTGCTGATTTTGATGGGCTTAATGCCATTTGCCAAGTTTAATGCTGCATAGCATGAAGTGCCCTTTTTCTGCCCTTGTTTTACTCAGACTCGAGGAGTGTGATGCCTTCTGCTAACTGGAATCTGCAGAGGGAAAAGAAAAAGGATTATTTTTTCCATCTTTTAAAAATCCCAGGACTAAGCAAGTTTAGGAACAGCCCTGACTGCAGCTCAATACAAATCGAGACTGTTTTCAAATTTTGCAAGTTCGCTCCAGGACTCCAGCGAAGTGAAGTCAAGGCAGGGTTTGTAATGCACAATTTAATCAGTGAATTTGTAGATCTCAAAAGGTGTGTTTAATTTAATATTGTTTCTAATGGCTATTGTCTTCATGCTTGCCTGTTTCCCCGGTGTTTTTCCCTTTTGTAATTACTTGAATGGGCATTTCCAGGTGCACTGCATATATTAGCGAGCACTTTCATTTTAGTAATGAGTGAGACACTTTCAGTGTTTATTTCTTCATTGCTCTAATACTTACTTTATTAAAGGTCTTAATCCTTCTAAAGGAGAAAAATGAACATTTACCGTATTTTCCTCTTCTACCTTATGATGCCCTTGAAAACAGAAGAGTTAAATTATTTACTGGCCAGGGTTAGGCTAGATTTAAACTATCAGAGAAAAGTAAAACTAAAAGGGATGGTTGGTCAATACCTGTGCTCACCCCTTATCGGAATGACAAGTAGGCACTTGTTGAACTTAAAGCCATTCCCCTGGTTGTCAGGACCTTCAGGCTATTTAAAGCTCTGTTAGAGGTACCTGCAGTGCCAGTTTCCTACATCCCATTGCCATCCCTTAGCATTAATATGAGTTTTTCCACTCCTTGCCCTGCAACATGCAGCCTGGGGACTCATGGGGTGCAGGAGATGGATCCCTGCCCAGCCACCCTGTTATTGACTAATGCTGTGCCAGGATTTCAGCATCAGCAGACAACCTTCATCCTGCCACTGAGCAGCATTTATTATACATGCACAACATCCCTTTGCCACATGCTAGTGTAATTTTCAGATTAGCTGTTTATTAGCATTATTACAAACCTGGCTCTTCATCTTCTATTAAATGGTACTGCAGCCACTGCGCTCCCACATGAAGCCTGTAAGGAAGCACTTGGTTCACTAAATTACCCTGCAAATGTCAAACTTGCTCTGTATTATTAGCTGTACATCTTACATCCTCTTTATTAGGATTCTGTGTCTTGAGGGTGCCCTGTGGCTTATAGATTTTTTAAAATACAAACCAGTGTCATTTCGCTGTTTAAAAGAACATTTAATTAAACTGGATTCATTGCTTGGATGGGGCAAGTTAAATGAAAACTAAATAGATGGCATATGATTACATGTTATTAAGAAGAACGGCTGCTCCAGAGACCAAACTCTTTTTAACACAACATTAAACTGAACTCATTGCATATGCACAAGTTATCTCTGGCCTGTGAGGAGAACGTATTTTGAGAAGATCAGCAGAATGGTTATGGGCACTTAACAGCTTTTAACAAAATGTGTGTTTCAGGGAAGAAACCTTTCCTAAGTTAGACTGAAATATGCTAAGGACAGAAATCAAAGGTTGACACTGATTCTAGGTAACCTTTTAAAAATTACCACTTTTATAGTATCAAATGTAAGTGATAAGATTGGCTTTGTTTATTCTTTCATTAGCTATAAATTAACAAAGGGCCACAATGAGTATAAAAATAAAATTGGAAGTATTTTGTAGGTTTGAGTCGTTTGGTCACATCATTACTTTTTAATGGCTTTTAGGAAAGCAAAAGGAATTGTAATTAAAAACTCCATTATGGAATTTCCTATTCCCTACTCCATTTATGTTAACACAGTGAGTACGATCAGATTTTTTAAGAGCACTTACCAAGTTTCATTTCCAGGCATCCTAAGGTATTTTTTGAAGGTCTACAACCATGTCCTTCTCCAGCCCTATCCCTAAAATTCACCGTGGCTCTGAGCCTACAAAGCCTTTTGCAGTGGTGTGGCACTCAGTGAGCAAAAGTTGCTATTTTTGACATGAATTGCAGCCATCTCGTCACACCCTTGTAGCTACCACCTGCTCTGAGGTGGTTTTACCTGTTTGGAGCAGGGGTAAGGATTTGGTTGTGGACTTCTACATGGCACTAGCTGGGTGTCCTAGTCCTGTCCTCTCTTCCCTCCTGTGCACCCTCCTTGCCTGTTGATTTACTGGTTACTGAGTTTAAAACCACGACAGTGAAAAGCTCCAGCTCAAGCCCTCTTTAAATCCTCACAAGGACACTACATCTATTTTCTCTGCTCACAGGTGAGCACACACAGCTAGAGCTCCAGAGAGGCAGCTCTCAGCATGAGGTTCATGACTGAAAATCATTAGGCAATTGAGATCTAGTATCTAAAACTGGAATTACCTGTTTCTTCCAAGAAAATAACTTAAAATTGGGCTGCTTGGCATGTAGCTACTGGTGAGACCAGTGCTGCCTGTCCCTGATGCATGTTCTCTGAGCACCACTGTGTTATGTGCAAATAATCCATGTCAGTGGTGAGGGATCAGTGTGGGAGGATTTGGCTCACAAACATCCTCCAAATCACACAGAGAGTACAAAGAAGAGGTTTCTCACATGTGAAGCAGATGCACTCAGAGGTGAGGTTGCACCTCAGTTCCCCTGCCCTCCCTGGAAGGAAGAAGTGCAGGTCACCCCATTCTGCTTGGCTCCCCCAGCTCCAGCCAAAACTTTATAAATCCCCTGGGCATGAAGATGCCTAATGACCAGAATAAAGACCTATGTCCTAAAAACAATGAGGCTTAACTCCTGTGCTCTGCATTCCCTGGCACGGGCACAGGCGGCTCTGCTTGGTGCCCTGGGCACTCCTGTCACAGCCCTAAGGCACCTTGCTGCTGGGAGCTACAGCCCAAGCCCTCAGGCTCCTCCAGGGGGTTGGTGTGCTGAGCGCTGCCACAATACACATCCTCAATTAGTAACTCTCACCTGTGTGTTAGGCCAGACGTGTCCCTTTACCTCTATCTAGGTCAGTGAGAGCCTTGGGAGTACAGAAGTGTGCTCTGGAAAAAAGAAAAAGAAAAAAAAAAAAGAAAAAAAAAAGAAAAGAGGAAGAAACCTTCCTATTTTAAGGTTATTTTAATTGCTTTCCATGGTTTTCATAACATCTGAGAGGAAACTCTTCCCTGGGAGTGCCACGTCCCCATTCATGCCTCTTCTGGGAAAAGCTGGAGATCTCAGACTCTCCTGCACCACGGCCCAGGCACAGCACCGACTCTGTTTCTCTTGGGGTCCCTCTCTAGCTGATCTCTCTTGTCTTCTCAGCATGCCTACTTTTTCTTTCTTTTTTGACTGTAAGAGAAACTGAACCCTTCCATGCATTGCTAATGCTAACATGTAGCCACATATACATGAGAAACTGAATTATAGCGAGCAAATTGAAACAAATAAGGCAGTCTTGGAGCAACTCTGCTTTCCAAATCAAAGCGTGGTTGTCCAGAGGTCGAGCTTATAACTTCTGGGCTTTGAAACAGGCTCTTAAATGGAGACCCTGTGTCTTTTTTGTTCGTTAACACAGTCCACCCTTGGGGCACATCAGTACAGCCACAGCTTTGAGGCTGTAGCCAATATAGTAATGTGCAGGGACAATTAGCAGTGTTGGAAGAGCTGCTGTGGGCAGATGGGAGCCGAAAAGTCTACGCTTGTTGTGAGACAGGCTTTTATATGTACTGGCCTGCAAATCTAAAGCATTATGTGATGGATGACCTTACACATCAATAAGCCAGTTGAACAGTAAACTGACATCTGTGTCCCTTGTGTGGTTACAGGGCAGTTGTACTCTCTCTATAAATCATACCAGAATGAGGTTTCCCATAGTAATCTGGGTTAACCTTTCATGCCGTGTGGGTTAGCTACCCAAGGGTTCAGCCAGGTGGCCTGAGATTCACCTGCAAGGTAAGAAACCCCAAATTTCTCTTGCTGCAGTCCTTTGCCTTCCAGCAGACCCTGGTTTCTGCCTTAGAGCAAGGCCTGTCTTCAGGCACAGCCTCAAAGCTTCTGCAGGGTGAGAGGAGGAGTAGCCAGGACCAGACCTGTAGAAACCAGAAATACTGCCAAATTTATGCCGCAAAGACTTTGCCTTTGACAGACTACAATATTTTAATTAGGGCTTATTTTTTAAGTGTATATTTTTATCCCCCCATCCCATTACCTGCTGCCAGTCATGCAGCGTTACAGCAGCCCATAGGTACCTGAGTATTTATTTCATAGTTTGCCTTCTGCCCTGACAGTACATCCATCTCAGCAGTAGTTCACTTGACTCATTTCAGGAAAGATCCCAATCCTAGTAATAGCTTCTGATGGAAATATTCTGTGACTGCTGACTCTCAAGCTTTCTTGGGTTTTGTTTTCCAGAAAGCTGTCATTTCAGGCAGCCTTAACATCCACCCTCACATCACAGAACCTGAGAGAACCTGTTTTATACACATGTACAGCAAAAAGCCTTTTACTTAGATTTTACTTAAAAGTATTACGCTAATGCACCACTGCCTGTGTCTTCCCTGGGATTAAATGCGGGACGTCAGGGTTCATGCTCCTGTAGGCTGTGCAAGCGCTGCTTTCAACAGCCTAATTCTTGCCCTGGGCTTACATGTCAGTCATTATTAGGAAAAAAGAATGAAATTCAGGAAGAAGAGATTTAATGTGTAAAATGGGTAAAAATACTTCTGTGCTGTGATGTCTTATATAGTGTCTCCAATGATGGTCATTTCAGCTTGGGCTACAACAAGCTTTAAATGGTTGGACTATCATGATTGTTTATTCAGTGTTTCTTCAGCTGTGGCTACTACTATATATAGTGCAAGCACGTATGATCATTTTCCTCAATATTTTTCCACCCATTTCAGCTCAGGGACCTCCTGCACTGGACGCTGGATGTTCCTCCTCAAACCATTTCTTGTCCACTACATTGTTGTTTTCTCTTGAACCCATGTAAAAGTTTAACATCTGTTCCTCTTTCAGGAGGTGTCACAGACGTCACTCAGCTGCCATGGGAAGAGCCACCTCCTCCTTTGGGGTTTAGAGACCTGAACAACAGCAGCCATGGGGGAAGCAATTGCTGTCAGCAAACTCGTCCATGATCACTGATCCAAATTTGGATCAAATGCTTACAGTCCTCTTCCATAAATAACATGTTGTACCCACTAAAAAAAAAAATTAAAAACAATTGTTACTTACACAACAGATGCACCTGAAAACCACCAAGATGAGGACTCAATTGTGCTAGGCACTATAAAAACAAGTAGTAATCCCCCAAAGAGCTTTAAAGTAAGGAATTGATAGTTTAGTTCTCCTAGGAAGACTAGTCACTGTGAATCTTTAATATATATTTCTATGCAGAGCAGAGAATGTTGTTGGGCTTTCATTCCTTTCAGTTCTTGATAGCACACATAAAGCACCAAACACAAAAGCTAAGTGTGACTTTGCAAGTCGAATCCCAGACAGAATATGTGTGCAAACCCTGCCAGATACATCCATTGACTTCTAAGCAGAAATTTCCATCTGAATCTGGAAAATGATGAGCCGGGCATTGCTCCTCACTTAAAATATCAGCCCCCACACTGACAGATTTGATTGTGACAGGCTTCGTAGGGAGGAACAATCCCAAACCCTTACCATAAAAGCATATTTCTGACTTCCTGCTATTGCACTGCGTTCATGGACATCCCCAAGACAATCATTTTTAGAGCGGTTTGACTCCCGAGCTTGCCTCAGTGCACTTTGAAGCAGTTTGTTCTAAGCGAGTCATGTTCACTATCCTAATCTGACATGAAGCCTGATGGAAAAATCTGTGATCGATTATAGCAGCAGGACAAAGAGATATGAGAGGAAAGCAATGCAAAAGAACAGATATCAATCACTGGTTCGCAACGAGCCTAAAGAAGGTAGCTGGTGATATTACCGAATTTGACCGCAGTGTAGCACATCTTTTTGCTGTGTGTAAGTAAACACTCTGAGCTGCAGACTGTTTGTCTTACAGACAGACCGATTTGGTACAAAAAGTGGATTTTGAAGTATGGATTTTGTTGGAAGGGAACAAAATAAACTATTGGTTTGTTACCTTGAAAACAGTGTAGCATGTAATGAGTGTTCGCAGCAGTTTCACAGCTGCTTATTACTGTTATTTTTAAACTTCTAAGAGGTTTTTTATATTTAGAATTTTTAAATGGTTGAATATGAAATAGGTGATGAAACAAATTTGTGTTGAATACAAAATAGCAGACATGATCAACAAACTCTTTAATGTCGAGTTAGCTTTTTTCTCGTTGCTGGACAAGTTCATACTTCAAAGTAAATTAAAAATGTGAAGCCCAATTCTGATAGCAATGCAGGCAACAGAAATCTTCCTGTCAGCCTCAATAAAAGCAGGTGTAAGTTTTCAGTATTAGTCCAGTCCATCCAATTCACGTGTCTTTCTGTCTTTATCTAATCTAATACATGGCCGTGAGATAAATTACAGAAGCGTATGATAAATTGCATTGCTATTCATTTTTGGCAAGATCACCTATACTCTGGCCACTAATTCATCTCCGCCAGGATCCATTGCAACATACCAGATCCTTGAAACAGCCTTCAAATAATGTCATTTCATTTTCTTGAAGAAAACAAAGAAATTATATCTGCTGGCGAATATCCTGTTTACCCTCAACAAAATAAATGATACCTCATTGCCACCTCTGTGAAATCAGGGGTATAAAACCATCAAAATGTATTTATAGCATTAAAAGTCACAAAGATATTAGGTCTTTATATTCTATTTGAGTGGGGAACTATGACATGGTTTAGGTTTAGGGATTTCAAAGTGGGAAAGGGTGATAAGGTTTAGGTTTAGGGATTTCAAAGTGGGAAAGGGTGATAAGGTTTAGGTTTAGGGATTTCAAAGAGTCATTACTTTTGTTATTTTTATGTTCGGGTTTTTTTTGGCTGGAGACTTGATAATAGAGACAGCATCCACAAAACTGAGCAAGAAATCTGCAATATGCTGTAATATTTTTTTTTTCCAGTGCTTATTTAGAGTAGTTTATAACTTCTGAATAAAAGCACCATCCTGAATCACACCAGAACCACCTTGGACCTACACATTCATGCATCTCTTTTAGGTACCACTCATATCCATCTGGGATTGGAAAGAGAAATATCCAATTAAAGCAAAAAGGGAAGATATCTTCTATCCCCTTACACCCATTGGATCCATCTCTGCCTTCCCTATGAACTCTGCTGAGTAGCGAAGGCTGGCAGTGAAGTGCCTCTTGATGTGCAAGGAAACTGGGAAGACTGGAATGTAAGGTGTTGGGATTTCAAGCTTATGAAGGCTGACTTTGTCAGTTATAGGAGAGCTTCCCATTGGCATTAGCATGAAGAAGCACCATGACAGTAGGCAGGACTGTAGCACAAAAGCTGGTGTCAAGCCCATTGATGGCAGAGACCCTTGGTCTCACCACCAGCATAAGCTGTTGGATGTGTGGGGTAGTGATGAGCACTGGGCTTCATCCTGAACCAGCCCCATGTCCCACCATTCCACTGCTGAGGAAGAGGAGAAGCAGTGAGCTGATGGCAATTTTGACCAGAGGAGACATGTTAGTGCCCGTGCCCCAGCTCATTGCCAGTCTGGGTAATTGCTTTCTGCTTCTTGGTATTGCCACTTCTACTGCCAACAGCCATCTCCTCCTTCTCTTCCTGCCATAAAATGCTATGAAACGGTGCCATGAACCACTCAACAGCTGCTGAATTTCACCCAGGAGATTGCTGCACCTCAGCAGTAGGTGAAGTGGTTTTACATATCAAGAATTTAAAGCAATTTGGGGCATTTTGAGATGGAAGCCACTACTGATGTGAAAAGATTATTATTATATTTACTGCAAAATCCATTATCCACCCCGTGAAAACATAAGCAGTACTTCAAGACATAGCAGGTATTGCAGGATGATGTGAAAACTTGGCCTTACTGTAGGAGAGAAAGTTTTCCCCATGATTTCAGGGAGGTGAAGGCTTCATCCTACACTATTTAGGAGCAATTGAGGCGTAATGGTTACATCCAGCTAATTGGATGCATTGCTATAGGCACTTGAGAAATATGATAGACAGATGAATACAGCTAGATAGATATCCCCTGGTGTAGCGAGCTGAAGTCAATTACGGAGTTAAACTGTGAAAGATGTGACCTGATGTCATTTATATCTCAAGTCATAATTAACGATTAAAGTTCAACTCTATGGCAATTTTCTTTTAATAACACTTAAAACCTATATAGAGCTCAAAGAATTGCATAGACATGATGAAGGATGACTTGAGTGGATGCCAGAATTTTAGTGTTAGTAATTAATCCTCAAAACACCTTTGCATGGCGTAGGGGTAGCATCATGTCTCTTGGTGTTTGCCCAAAGCCTCCCCGAAGTCTATGGCACCTCGAGATAAGGACTGAGGCTTTCTCAGCTGCTAAACCAGCAAACACTCAGCTCAGCCTGGCTCCCATCTTTTTGTCTTGATATCTTTTTAAATTTTACCACAATCTTTAGAAATATTATGGACAAATTGCTTGTCAAATGGCCTGTTTTTTCCAATTAGAAGCTATGCAAATGCAGAAGGAAAAAATCTGCCATAAACACAGCTTCTCCTTCTAAGATTTTCATGTGAGTGAAATATGAATCTTACTGAGGAAGGAAACGTGCTCCTGGACTGAGACCTTGTAAGTCAAGATTCGGCTCGCTGCAGATTTTTATGGTCAAGTTATAACTGCCTGTAAAGCAAGGGTTTAAAATGGAAGTGCTGACAAAACTTTTAAACTACAACAGTGGAAATGGTGCCGCAATAATTTATAATCTACAGGCAGCTTTGGATTTATTATCACAATGACAAATGCACTGTCATTGTTAATAGGATATTTCCCAGCAAGGACTTCTTGTTATGCAAGCCAGGTTCACTATGTCATGCAGCATGATAGCAATAAAGTCTACAAGAATTTGTAATGAACTTCAATTACTAATAGATTATGGTTAATGGGAAATATGTGCAGTAAAGATATGGGTTTTTATATGCGCCTTCTGGTACTCTACAAGGCAATGATTTATGCTACAATTTATGTTAACATTCTCCAGTACGAAAAAAAGCCTAAATTGGTGGAAAGCCACTCCATCCATAACAAATATTTAAGATAATTTTGCACATCATGTAAATGAAGATGTAAAATTAGATATTAATCCATTTCATTTTAGCATTTGTATTTTTATTAAAAATGAAGACTTTGCCCTACTGTGTAATGACATTAAAAAATCCTATCATGGGCTGCAAGCGTGAATTACACTGATGTAGAAATGGCGACAGCAACCGAGCTGTAAGTGCATTTGTTCAATTTGCTGTTGTAATTAACGGAGCAGTGAGAATATTTTTCGACGTATGATTTAAAGTAACAGCCCTGAAGCTTCTCAGGCAGATGTGTGTGATGCGGAGGGGATATAGACGTGAAGAAGAGGCTCCTTTGGAGGGGGTCAGCCTTTTCCTCCCCTGCTTTTGCTCTCCCCCAGCCTTCCTGCGTGGCATCGCTCCATAGCCATGCCTGATCTGCAGACGTCGAGCTATTCCCTTCCCTGCACAGCAAACCTCCCGCAGGAATTACTTTGGGAAATAATCACCTGACACAGCATCAGAGCCACGAGCTCACGCTCACTTATCAGAGGGACACAGGCCTGGGTTTTTGCCTGCTATTTCAAAGGAGAGTTGTTGTTGCTCCTCCTCCCTCCCTCCCTCCAGCTTCTTTCTCCGGTACCTGTAGTATAATCTGTATATTCCAGGTTTATGTGCCAGTGAAATGAAAAGAAAAAAGGACGTCTCCTGATTTAAAATCAAACGCTGTTCAGAACCATCTCTGATGAACATGTAGATGCAACGTTAAAGATTGCATTTACCCACAATCACATTTCTGAAAAATGTTTACACTTCATATTGGAAATATATTTAGCCAGAAAGGGGCATCCATGCATGAAGAGTTTGCAGGATCATTTCTGGTATATTTTAAATACAGGTAGCCTGATGTTCATCTTGTTGCAATCAACTAGTGTTATACTGGTTTAAGACCATTGCTCTGAGCAAACCTCTGTATAAGAAATGCACTTTCTAGGGGTGTGAGTGAGGAAGACCCATCCTGTTGGACCACACATCCACCTGGGGGTTTGCAAAGAACAAGGCTGGTCTGGAGATATGCTTTTGGACTAAAATTCTGCTGGTTGAGATAAGGCAGAATTTCTGAGACGAAAAGAATTAATTCAGTGTGGAAAGCACACAGGTAAGCTCAAAATTGCCATATAAATTCCAGTCAGTGGACAACCTGGACTTTTCAAACATGCTCTGTTATAGCAGTATCTCACTGTATGGTTAAGAGTGATTCTTGCATGAAAATGTGGCTCTTCAGGATATTAGGAAGTTGTTTGAGAGATTTACAAAAACTCCTTCAGTTTTTATGGTCAAATGAGCATAAAATTGTAGTTTCCCACAGTCATTTCCTACTAAATAATACTTACAAGGCTTACTTCTTGGAAATGCATGTGTTACAAATTTCAAATTAAAAATAATTTATGCCTTAAGAATGCTCTTCTGATTCAGTTTTCCCCTAGCCCCTTAATGGAAGCAGCTCCATATACAGAATGGAGTTCACTGTAATTTTTTTCCACCATTTTTAAAATGAATTTCTCCTCAGAAGTAAAAGCAATGGCAGAAGACTGCCCTGGCATGTCTGGTTTTAGATAAGGAGTTTTCTTCTCCAGCCTGAGGTGAAAGTGAATTGAATCTCCTTTTTTTTCTTGTGTGTGGTCACATCCTCCTTTCATCTCTCCAGACCACCTCTGCTGTTCCTCATCTTTCCTGCTCGCTCCCAAATTTTCAGAACAAAACCTCCTCCCAAAACTCTAAAAAGCTTTTTTTCTTGTATTTTTTACCTCTACTAAACCAGAAAACAACAGGACATGTATGTGCATCTTGGTGCTGAGTTTTGTTGTTGCATTTTCTTTCTTTATTTTTTTTGTCCTGGCATTTCTGTGGCTCCCAAAGATACGTCAGTCCTGACAGGGTTGATGTGGCAATATTCAGCAGTCACCTCCTTCACACACGCCATTTAGAAGAGGTCACTGACAGCAAAAAAGAGCTACAAAAATAATTGTAACTTTAATTTGTTTCCCATTAAAAATACATGCAGCAATCTGTCCTAATGAGAGATTTTCTTTCCTTCCTGCTTCAGCATGTCACCGTCACAGCTTACAGGTATACTGAGGTCTCTCATGCAGGAATCTGTACGTAGCACTGTGTAAAAGTGGTAATAGATTGTGTTCTGTTCAACAGCTGAGAAATATCATGGAAACATTCTAAAATATGCTGGAATTAGTACTTGATCGCTAGTAGTGTGTTTCAAATAATTCACACTAAAATGAATATAAACAGCTATTAATGCCCTATATATTCTCTTGCTGATCACTTAAAATCTTTAATAATCTATATTGCATCAAAAATGTGTATGTAAAAATAAAACATAATTTCTTACAGCTAAAGCATTATCTAAAATAAACCATTACAACACTGAATCAATTTATTTCAATGTCAGAAAACACACCTGTCTCAGTGCATAAACTGAATATTCAGACTATTAAATTCATTCAAGTGACAATATTGTATTCCACTAGGCATCATGCATTGTAGAAAGCATAGCACTTCTTAAAACCCTAAAATCATTTAGCAAAGCAAATGCATCAACTAGCGGAGTGGAAAGAGCCACACATGGAGAAGGGACTGAGGAGATAAAGCACCTTCTTGCTGAACATCCTATACTATATATTGATCAGATTTACCTCACATGACCCCATTGAAAATGAAACAAATCTCACTGAAACCTGATAGTTTGGCATCAGAGTTTATTTTTACATCTTCCACACATGGCCCTTGCTGCCAGGCTGGTGAAAGGTTGTGATGAGGAGGTCTGTGTGTTTTAACTAAAAATACCAGAAAGCCCTATGTGGCAGCAGTAGCTGACTCCTAACAAAGACTTTGCATCAGTGCTCGTTAGTGAAATCCACCTCTCCAGGATGGCTGTTACCACAGTTGTGCCTCCACCACCTTCAGTCACTTCGCTCTTGCAGTGCCAGTATGGACATGGTTCACAATCACTCTGCAGGTGCCACATCACATAAACAAAGTGAAAATACAGGGAGAAGGAAGCAGTGCCATGAAATGGATCTGTCTGTGGAGGCAGGAGCAGGCAACCATCGCATGTGCAGAAGGTGTGAAGCCACTTTTGCAGTAACTTGAAGTCACAGCACACTCAAGAAATCCTATTAAGCAGCCACCCAAATCATCAGTCGTTCTGAGCCTCCACTCCTGACAGCTGCACTGAGAAGCTGTAATTTGCTTATTTGGTCTGTAGAGAGTTCTTAAATGAAGATGATGAAACCATGTATAGTTCTTATTTCTTAGGAAATAGTCAGGTTTCTGCAGTGCCTGAGTGAACGGCCCGAGTTACATCTGATTATACAACAGTAATATGATAAAGCACAATTAACTGCTTAGTGAGTTACACATTCATAGATTAGTGCAGAATTGATCAGGTATTAAAGCTCACTTACAACAACAGATATTAATACTAATTTCTTAACAGGCTCCAAAAGTTATACACCAGTACTGAAGTAAACTAAACCATTTATTAACTGTTTAAAACATATTTCAGCTGTTGACAGTTTGTATCTGACTATTTGCTTTGGACCAAGAAGCAAGAAGACGTTAACTCATGGCTCAATCACTATTACACTCAGGTTGTTATTAAAAAGCACCTTCCCATCTCTTTTTTCACTGCATCCAGGCTTTCTTAACTCTTCCATTACCTGATGCTTTAATTCAGGAGGAGCAGTTTTAGAGAAGTCACAAGTTTCTGTCAGGAAATCCAGCAACAGCTCCCCATCCTTGTTGCCTTCAATAAAGCAGCTCGTTATGTCCATGTGGGATGGGAGCTCATGCACCTGGTACTTCAGCCCAGCTGAATCCAGTATCCTTTTGATGTTAGCAGAGGAAACATAAGAGCAGAGATCACCTACAGGTAGGGAAGACCCATACTTGTTCCACAGTGTTTCCCAGCCACTGGTTCCTGAGAGATAAACCACCAAGAGAAAAATGCTCAGGAATAAGGAAAAATACTACTTCAACAAATTTGTGGTCATAAGTTTTTTTATGTTTTCATTGTGACTGGGGTCTCCCCGCAGAGTTAGGACATCTGTCCTGGGGTGTGGTGGAGATGGATGCCTCCCTTCTTACGTGCCTCACAGCTGGGGGCTTCAGGAGGGGATGGACTTGCTACCTGCCCCAGAGCTCCAGCACCTCCAGCTAAGCCTCCAGCTGAGGCCAGAGCAGCTTGTTGTGCTCAGTCCTCCTCCCTTCCACTGCTTCATGCACATGGGCAATATCTCTCAGGGACATCCTTCTGTAGTCCATGTGCTGAACATGAGCTATTCAGAGCCATCATCTTGATTGAAATTGTTCCCTAGATTTCAGCTGTCTGGAAGATGAAATCCTCTCCTGTTTCTTCACCTCATTACTTTGTGGTCAATCTATACATGAGCCTCATTGAAACACTTACTGCCAGTAAATGATCTCTCTGCTACATGAAATATGTGGCGTGCAAAACCCTGTTCATGTTGTCCATGCAGCTGGGTGGGTGGTGGAGAAAAGGGTGAGATGGATAGAGCCCAGGATGAAGCTACACCATCCTCCTGGCCTTCAGACTGTGTGCTATTTGGATGTGCAAAGATGAAGGGTGAGGAAAGCATGGGCTCCTGTAGCACCACCATCACCCCCAGAACTAAGCCCATGCTCATGCACGCACCTCTTCTCAAGGGATGTTTTACAAAGAAAACCAGCTGGTTAAGCTGAAAACACCCCAGATACTTCTTCACATCTTTGTTTTCCCTCACCCTAGATGTGTGATTCGGCATTTCTGCTATAAATCATTTATAAAAGGATCACCCAGAATGACTGGACGGGATGAAAATAACTTGGAGCCTAATGAGCAGCTCTTGAGAGTTATGACAATAAATCTCCATAACTACCAAAACCAGTTGCTTGGCGGTTTTGCAAATGCTTTATCTGCAAACAATTATTTATAGTCAAAGAAACAGTTTGGTGTTTAGAAAAGGGGCTACAATATTTTCTTTCACCTGCTGGAAATTGAATGCAGAGCGCTAATTGCAGAAAATTTGCTGGTGTCAGTGCTGTGTGACTCAATGCCATCTCCGAGCCGAGCAATTATACACTACCTGAACGCAGCATTATTATAATAGCTCTCAATAGGCTCAGCATATGGCACTACTTTTGTTTTCAAGGCGATGTAAACAGATTTTTTAAATGTGTTAAAAATAATGCAGCATAGCTCTTGCCACTCGCCTGCTCTCCCGGCAGGGATGGAGCAGGAGGGATTGCAACCTTCACCGACTGACCAAGCCCTCTCCTATCAATGCTATTCCCAGACTGTTTTTTAATTAACACACCCTAATGTGTTTGTGTTGGAGAGGATATTACCTTCATTTTTTGAAACAAGATTTGTTCTGTTTATCTTTCAGTACCTCTTTTGCTTCAGTGCTCATTTCCATAACACTTCTTCCTTTCCCTCTCTATAATCTCCAAGGTTTTCCCCTTCCTTTCCTTTCCGCTATTCTGAGCCCTACTCCTCTCTCACATTTTCTTACTGTCCCCAGCAATTTCTACTCCATTCTGCTCCGTCAGAAAACACAGAGTTGCCTGGCCCCAGAGAAGACTTAAAATACTTTGCATGAATTCAGATTTTTAATCACATTACTTTTGAATAGACACATGTGCCTCCCCGTGTTCACATTTCATGAGTATCTAAAGGGACAGGTTAAGCAACTGGAAATGAGTTTCAATTAACTATACGCAGGTAATCAGCAGTAGTCTGATGTTATGATCTATTCTTGTTCAGATAAAAAACAAGAACAGTGATTCAGATCACTTAAAATACAGCTTTCTTGTAGTGAACTGCTTAAAAACACTTTAAACCAAAAAAATTTTGGAGAAAAATACGTTGAATAAATTCAGCTCAGAGAAGTGCCACTTTGTTGTGGACCCTTCACGGACACAAAAATGGAACTTCATCAAACACATTACAGTTTGCAAACATGGACAAATTCAGTAAAAAATTAAGCTTAAACCTCTGAACAAATAACATTTAACAACCCTGAGAAAACTATCAGATGTGATTGTTTACATCATTAAAATTTCCATAGCTTGTGAGGTAAATTAAAAGCTTTCTAGAGTCAAACTATAGCCCATCATTGCAGTATCTCTAGCATACCTCACCCACAGCACTTAGAAGTTGTCGTTTACTCTGCTCCCACATTTTCCTGCTGGGTTGACCACCGAGCATCTTTTGGAGATCTGAAACAGCCTAAGAATGCTATTTTCCACCCAAAATGATTATATTAAGGAAATGGGCAGTTTGAGAAGAAAATGAACCATATGTGCTCTAACACCTGCTGTATGGCACAGACGAGCCCCATTGTAGCTGTTTGTTTAATGCTGCAAGTCTCCAGGAGTGAGATAATGTCGTGCCCAGCCTGAAAAGCCTCTTACAGAAAATAGCAGAGGCTGGAGGAGCTCTTGTGAGTGAGAGCCATGGGATGGAGCCTTTTGCCCGCTGTGGGTCTTTCTGCTGCCGTCCGTCACTGGCCAGGCTGTAGGACAAGGAAGGGCAGAGGGCAAGAGAAAGGCGTTCTGTGCCCATGGCAGAGGTTTGCTGGCTTTTGCAGCATGAGCTGAGCAGATATAGATGGCATTCAGATTTCAATGGACATAGATGAGTGGACACCATTTATTATGCAGCCATTTCACCTCTATAGGATGTTTTCAATAAAAATTGGTTTCTTGCTGACCTGTGTTGAACTTGCAGGAACCCTGAGGCTCTTGCTCGACCAAGCAGTGCTGATAAAGCAGCTCTCACCTGATACCAGGATAATGAGGAGCTTTGCCTGTGCTTCCAGGAGGCTGTGAAAATACCGGATAGTCGCTGGGACATCTTTCACATAATACAGCATCTGGAAAGAGCAGAGATGCTGGTGAATGTTATAACTGGTACTACGAGGTAGAAGAAACCAAATGGGGGCAAACTTGAGAGAAGAGCAGCGGGATGACAAGATGCATTAGCACAATGTTGGTCAGTGGGCTCACCCTGCAAGCTCAGGGCTGTCACTGCTCTCTGGCTCTCCCAGGACCAAACTCATGTTCATTCATTAACCTGAGATAAAAAGATTTGCCTTTCTTAGCAGTGAACATGGCTTGTAATGGCCTCGGTAAACTTGGAAATACAAAGGTAATTTCGCAGAGAGGACAAGGAGCTTTGAAAACACTAGTTAAAATGTATTTTTAGTTGACTGCCACCCACAGCCTGGTTAATGTAGGACTACTGTGCTCAAAGTCGCTTTGCTGTAAGTCATCTTTCACTTTTGCAGTTCACTTATGCTTAAGTACTTTAAATTACAGGGAAATAAACTCACCTTTCTTCCCCTTAGAGTGGATAATGAGGTCACATACTTCATGCATACTTTCAACAGCCAAGCCTTTGACAACATTTACTTTGCAGAGACTTTTACCTGGATCATGTGAATGAAGTCCCATTTTTTAGACTTCTTTTCTGCATTCATTCGACTTTCATATTCATAAGCTGTCTCCTCATGCCAGGTAAACTTTACGTTCTCAAGGTTTGATGTCTTAGCCACGCGCTCTGAAATACAGGAGAAGGCAGGACAGAGTTATCTCAATTGCAAATACGAGACCAATTTCCATTCAGAGCTTTAATATATCCAAAAGTCATATTTAGGTAGAGAGTTTTGGTACCAGTTTAACACAACAGTAGAATATTTAAAACCTTGAGCACGTAAGTGAGAAGGGGGCTGTCCACGTCTTTGTAGGATGAAATCTTAAGAGGGTCTGATGCTTTACTCTTTGCACCCTCATTTGGGCTCCTCCAGTCTTTACCTGATTGAAAAAAATAACAAACCCAAAAAAACCACCTCTTGCCCATGACTGGCTATTGCAGTTGTTATCCTGCAACGTCCCGTCCGGTCGAGGAGGCACAGAGACAAACACTCACCCCGTCTCTGGGCCAATGAGCACTGACACCAATATGAGGATGCTGCAAATGGCGTTTAATGCTGTGCGACACAGTACTATATAGTGTGGGTTCACTACGTCACTTCCGCCTGCTTACATCACAGGCTAAATGCTATTGGCTACTAGGAGAGAGAGAGGGGGGTGTCTTACCTTTCCGTACAGCACGATATCTTCCGGTCGCCAGACCCTATCTTACTACACTGGCTCAAGTATTAAAAGATGTTGGCTGAAATAAACAGTTATGAGGCCATAAGCAGCACTTTTCATACTGAATGGGAGAAGAGGTGATGAGGTGATGGCCCCTTCACCTAGGTGCCACCCAAGACCCACAAGGCTGAGCAGAAGCCAGGCCATAATTAATGATTTTCCAGAGACTGAATAAATAGAGGGGCTTGAGGATGGATCAAGGGGACTGTGTTTTGGAGAGAAAGCACGAGTGAAATCTCAAGAAGGGCAGAGAAAGCAAATAGCTCACTCTGGGAATGTGTTGCAGGAATAGTGGGAGAGGGAAGGAGCTTCTCTCCATGAGCAAGGACCCATCTCTTTGACATTTGACTTCTGCTATGTTCCAATAAATGAGATTTTTCAAAAGCCCACAGTTTCAACCAACTGCTTCAGGTAAAATGGATACCAGTGTTTTAAAGCAAAGACTAGTATGAAGAGTGACACACGGTGTGTTTTCAGACCTTGATTATAACTGAGTACAGCAGAAAACTTGAGAAGTGGATTCAAGGAATCAGTTATACCGAGGGCCTGGCTCATCACTGCATTTCTGTGCTTTTATGGGAACAAAGCAGAGGGATAATTTCATATTTTAGGGGATGCTGGAATACTAATGTCCATCTGCTGGCATATGGAGCTCATCGCACTGCGCTCCTGCCTGGCACTCGGGATTGCTCCAGGACAAAGCTAGCCCTGATGCGATTCCCGTGCTTCACTGGAGTTAACATAAATTTAAAACTTAAATGGCCTGAAGGTAGACTGAGCCTTAGCTACAGAACACATGTTCAAAACAACATGATTTGTTAAGACCAGTGCTTTTATGCCACTAATCACAATGTTTCTCCTTTTGGGCTCTGGTTTGGGTATATCCTTGTAGATCAGATGAGAAATGCTCCGTCAGTGCTTATCTCCTCTCTTTTATGGCTGGAAATGGGCCACCCCTTTCAGATGCTGCTGCTGTTATTCTGTTTGGTTCCATTTATCAGTCACTGGCCCTGGTGCTTGCAGTTCAGATTTAATTTGCTGTTTTAAACACAGGCTTCATGCAGCAGTGGTTCATATCACCATCACAAATAATCTGGTGCAATCTGGTTCAATTCAATTGCTAAACAGTCTGCGAAGAGACACTAGGAAGAAAACTGAATTGCTTGCCAAGATGGGCTTTTAAAGTCAAAATTTCAGAAAGAGCAAACACATTCTGATTATGGGAAGTTTTTACCCAAAGATTCATTTGAAGCCAAAACGTATCACACTAACCATTTTAAAAACTTCTCCTGAACTGTCTTCTGGGTTCAGCACAGGTTGTTATCTGGATCAGAAGCCAGTCGTGTGCCTTTGATGGATGCCATCACAGCTGGACTGCCTGCAATTGTGCCACATCGTGCAGGCAAAGGCAGCACAGCTCAGTTGTGGTGCCACCAACACTCCAATTATGGTCACCAAGAGGTTTCACCTGGACACAGACCAGAAATGAAGGAAAGCCACAGCCTGGCCATGGGCCTTTGAGAACAACCTCTGTTGTCCCGCGCAGCCTAAGATAAACCTCAGTTTGTTGTCACTGTGAATCCCATTAAGAAGTTTTTCTTATGAGCATTGCTTTTCCTTCCCAAGGAGAAAATATCTGGTTAGGCAGAAAACATAACTACTGAATCCTCAGAGGCACAGATAATGTTTCCAATTCTCCCCAGAAAATCTTAGGACTCAGAAAACTAATTAATGATACCTACTGGGGACATGATTAATTACCAAATAAGAAAGTTTAAAGAAAGAAATTCAGATTAATATTTCATTTCTAGCTTATCATAATTCTTAAAATAAGGACAACAACTTATATTTTCTTTAACTTTCTTCTGCAAAGAAATTCACTGAAGTAGGATAGGACTGCCAGTTAACTGGTGGTAGGTGGTGAGACCACTAGGAAAACTCAGTGGAAATCTATTCTCCCACAGCCTATAGTCCATGGCCCCGACAGAACAGGAATGCTTTGTGCAAGTGGCCAAATTGTCTTCTACACAGAGCAGATGCTGTGTTGCCCATTCTTCACCATCTCAGCCTAGAGCAATGTCAAACCTCCTGGGATTTCGCATGTGTCGTCTTTTGAAAGATCAGCTCCATGTAATACAGAAACAGATATTAAAAAATGATGTGTTTCCTGGGTGCCTTTGGTGCTTCCAGTGACTCTGAACTCCCTCACTGCAGGGAGAAAGAGATTGTTACTAATTTTATTTTTTTTAATTCCTTTTACTTCCACAAGTTACTCCATACTGACAATGCTTCATTTTTAAGGACTTAAGCAAGAGTAAGATCTGGAGATTTACAGCGTGGCTTTACAGTCTGGTATTTACTATGATTTGGAGCATTTCCAACACTGCAAACTGCTGACGAGTTTCATTCATGACTGCCACGTCCATTCAGCAGCCGCTCTCTGGCAAGGTGTGCTCTGCTCGGGGCTGCTCACAGCCTGTACTGTGTACCTGGTGTCACCTCCATACAAGACCATAATTACCTGCTAAGGTAAAGCCTGGTAGGTGTTAATCCAGTAATAATCAAACTGTGGATTGATATTTAGTGCTCACTTTGTAAGGCAATTTGACCAAAGCACCCCTGCTAACATTCCATCATCCTTGTATAATGCTTTTGGCTTTCCTTCATGGATGTTGCTCAGACCTTTGGGTTGGTGGAAGGAAACAAGCTGTAAGTCACAGAGCACACAGCAAAAATCTTTCCAGTCCATCTTGCTTTCCTGTCCATGTTTTCTAATTCAAAGGATGATAACTAAGTGCATCACTGTGAGGTTTAGCTATTGGTTTGGAAACGATTTTTAAGATATCTGAAAATTACCATGAGACACTAAAATTTTCCCTTTGATATTTAGGAATGATCCTGATCCAGATGAAGGAGAAAAACTTTCTGAAATGTGGGACTTTTACTCTATACCCATGCAATTACCCACCATTTCCCACCTTGCTTAGCTTTTAAGATCTGTGTAGTCCAAGCATTCGCCAGACAGAGTTCGTTGCAGTGTGACAGACTAGGATTTTAATGAAAGACTGAACATTGTTGAAGAGCAATGATGGCAAAAAGCATAAAATAGTGACTTTTTTAACTTTTAAGAGCAAATTCTGACAAGAAAGCATTTGAAAGTGGAGTCATCCAGCATTCAACTCTTTTTAATGCATTTAGAGTACTTAACATAAATTTAATTTATTTAATGTAAAAATACCTTTGTACTTGGAGATTTGGTCAGCACTTGGCTCTACCACATCATTGTTGATGGTGACCCCCGGGTATCTGGCTTGTATTTTTGAGAGGATCAGCAGGTCAATCTCACCTAGGGAAGCAGGCAACATGAAATACAGAATGAAAGCAAAGCTCAGGCAAATGTTATCTCCGCCATCATCACATCCTCAGTTTTGAAGACTGATGCCTGCCATTCATGTACAGAAAATGTACCATGTTGGGTACATGTAGCTGCCCTGTATTCTAAGCCGATTGCCCCTGAGGGTTTAGCTCTGCAATTTAAGAAAAATTTAAATATCAGTCCCAATTATCTTCATTCCTCCTGTTTGACTACCACCATCAGTGGCAAGGGGAAAACCAGACACAGTCACGCATGTGGCATGACCTCATATTTTCTGGACATAGCTTAACCTCCCAAAGAAGATTTTAACTGACTCTGGTGGTACCAGTTCTGATGGTCCCAAGTCACCAGCAAACTTGGTAGGATTTCTTAGGAGTCAGTTAGAACATTTTTAGCCAAGCATCTCACTGGTTACTGGGTCAAGTGGATGAGGGAGAAGAGAATATATGTTTACACTGGAATCAGAAACAACATCCATGTCTGCATGTCTTTAGTGTCCTGTGACTTTTTCCGTAAGTACAATAAAGTGCACATGCCATTTATGTTTCTCCAGCACCTGTTTACAGAATACCTCCGAGCTGACTGTATTTTGTGAGGAATAGTTCTCTCTGGATACTCTTCAGGATAGCTGCAATCATTTTACCAATGGAAGCACAAATAGATCCAGCATTTCAAAATTTAAAAAGAGCTGCCATCGCCCTTGGCCACCTGCCTTCATCCGCAATATAGGAAGCTCAGGGAGATGATGCTCCTGACTGAGGCATGGGTCCAGGGACAATATCATGCTGGCTTGCTTAGCTTTCTTAGGGCTCACTTCTGCTTATTGTGCTTGAACAAATTTTAGGTGGAAAAAAATAATAGAAGAATAAATTAAGGTAGAAAGAGTGAAGCAGAGGATAACTGTGGTGGATAAGAGACCCAGGGGTCATGTTACAAACAAATACTGAGCTTTGTCCTGAAAGATATACTTGTGTTTGCACACAGCTCCAATGTTATAAAATCCCCTACAAATGACAAAAATTGTGCATTGAGTAGAAGATCACGTGTCGAACCCCGACAGCCAGACAGGCCCTTGCCAAGGGACTGTGGAGGGAGTGCTCTCACCAAATTAGCACTTCCTCTGCCCATCCCCACGATTTTCAGTGCCCTTGGGTTCCCAACACTTCAGCCTTAGCTCCATTATACAGATTTGAGATACAAAAGGAAAATATTTGGTGTTAAATAGCTGTAATGCGTACACCAGAGCTCAACCCAGCACACCGGGTCCTCCCCTGGGATGGTCCTTTCATTATGAAGAGCTCTTTGCCTGCTTCTGGCCCCACCACACGTCACCACAGGTCAAAATCCGACACCCCAGCCCAGCTCTCACCTGCTCATTAACACTCTGAGAATGTAACATAAAAAGTGAGGAAGAGTTGGATTTTTTTGGACTTACATGTTTTTCTTACAGCAACTAATATCTCCAAAATTTACATGGCATCTGTGCATGCACGTTCTTTAAGGGAGGGAAATTGAATTTCTGAAGGAGCGGAAATAGCTGCAGCTTTGCTATCACTGCAAACCCTGTATTCTGTTTAAAAATCAGAGCAAAGCCAGTTGTCTGCAGGCTGCTGCGGTAAAATTTAGGAACATAGAATTTGTAATGAACTGATGCAATATTTTTGATTTTTGGTTGCTTTACTAACTTTCTTTAAAATGGATTAGCCCTTTGAAAAGGCTGTGCAGGTCCCGATACAAAAAATGTGAATTTCACATTTCCCTGTGCAGTTAGGTTCGTATATTCCCTACCACCCTTGTATTGTTTTTAACCAAAAAAACCCACCCCTTTGATTCATAATTTAATCCACAGCCTTAATTGACTTCGGTTAGCTCTTTTATATGCAAACAAGTGTCCTGAGGCATTTTACAGTCAAATCTGTGGCAGCTTGCTTTATCAACAATTTGGCAATTAGGCTATCCAAATTATTTAAACTCTTCAACATAATTACCTTTTAAAGGCTACCACTATGTTCACCATTAAGTTTCTAATTAAACATTTTACGTAACGGGATAGTTTATAGCACAGTTGCTACTTTATAGCAGCGTTGATGACTTTTATGGTTTTTAAAGGTACAGAGTGCTGCGCGCTGGAGTGTGAACTTAATAAGGCAGAGGCTGGAGGCGAAGGCAGGCGCTGTAGATGGGCGGGTGTAATGGGATATGACGCTGCATTAAATGGTTTGCTTGTCTCTTGAGGTGGAAAAGTGGAAAGGAAACGCTTTCCTTCCGTGCTGCCTCCCTGCGAAGCACAGGGGAGGATGGGGCCAGGGCAGCTGCTCCATCAACACCCTCCAACTTCAGCCAGGGTTAGCTGGGAGGATTTGAGAATTTGCTGCCTCCTGACCTCCCAAGGACCCATGGTGGGAACAAGGCAGTGATGTAGGGTTTTTTATATCACAAAATGAGTTTTGCCTGCACATTATTGACTGAAGAGGAGGGAAGAGGAGGGGCAGGTGCTGATCTCCTCTCTCTGGCCACCAACGAATGCCAGGAGCAGAGGAAATGGCAGGAAGATGTGGCAGGGGAGGGTGAAGTTCACCATGAGGAAAAGGTTCTTGAGGCAGAGGGTGGTGGAGCACTGGAACAGGCTCCCCAAGGAGGTGCTCATGGCATCAAGCCTGACAAGATTCCAGAAGCATTTGGCCAAGGCCCTCAGGCACATGGTCTGAACGTTGGGATTGTCCTGTGCAGGGACAGGAATTGGACTCATGATCCTTGTGGATCCCTCCCAGCTCACAACAGTCTATGATTCTGTGATTCTATGAGTATCCATCACGCTACACTGGAGTGAGCCTGGTTAGGGAGTTAAGTACCTCACTAGGGAAAGCATTCCCGTTAATCTATATTTTTTTTCCTTTTTTTTCAGAAGAATGGTTTCCCATGTTTTGAAAGCAAAGTCTTTTCCAAACAAAATGATTCTATGATTCTCTGTCACACTGTCTGTTTTATAACTAACGCCCACTATTTACATACAATTATTTTTACTAATTAGGAGAGATTGACAAAGCTGAGGTTAGTCTTTGGAGATGGTATGACTAAAGCATTTAAACTAAATTTACTTTTCTTATAAAATTAAACTTTGGTGGCTTAATGGGCAGACTAGAATTACAAAACATAGGCTTTAATTATGGGGGAACTTAAGCAAGAATTTAATGAGTAGAAGCCACTTGATGTTATTGGTATTGTTTTTCCACCCAGTGAACTTCAGATAAGAAACTTATTTCTTCTGATTTCTCATGGATTTCTTCTGGAGCTTATGTTCAGCTCCAGTGGTTTTGGGTGACAGTAGCTCCAGGAGGGGCTTGCACATTGACAGTGGTCAGCAAGTAGGTACAGGTAAAAGGCTGACACATACCAGGGCAGGAGACAGCAACAATGTGGAGTTACCACATCAATAAATAGTTACAGGGGGTAGTAAATGCAGTACAAGTAAAAATTTAATATTCTAAGATCTAAGACGGTGTTTTTTTGGCATGGAAACACTATGGGGCAGTTCAAGTCTCTCCCTACCCTCAAGGAGCAATGTTGCAGGAGATTTTTTGTGGAGGACATATGAGAATCGGGGTGGGGAGGCACAAGCTGTTTTCAGACAATATGGCCACACACCAGCTAACACCATCTGTCCCCTGGAGCTGACTTTTCAAGAAAAGACTTATTTCCCACTCCACTCCTTTCTGCAATTTGGAATCCTATATTCTTTGAAAAAAAAAGGGGAAATGCATACCAATATTGAAGTTCATAGCATACCTGCTCCACCACCAACGCTTAGAACATTGATTGTAGACTTCCCGTTTCCAATACTGAAAAACATTATTTATACATTTTAGGAGAGCTACCAGTAGAGAGGGTTACATGCATTCTGTGGAGCAGTGAAATTCCCATGAAGACTAAAATCTGCGGGATGAAGTCAAATGCAACATGAGCGTGTACAGGCATGCATGCAAGCAGGCAGGCAGGACCAGATTCAGAACTCTGCTTTTCGGAGATTCCTGATTTCCAGTCATTTTGTCAATTTGTAGGGGAGTTCTACAAATGAGTAGAGAGTTCATAGCAGCAGCAGCACATACACACCTTCCCCATATCTGTGCTTTGAGGACCAGAGATCTCCCTGGGGTCTGGACCAGCAACATAAAAATTATTTATAGAAGTTTCGCATTTTGCAAAAAAATGCAGAGGAAGAGGGGAGAGTGTAATGCATTTTAAATCCCTTAGTGAGGCTCTGGCAGAGCCATAAACCTCTGGGCCCAGAGAAGGGCTTCCCCAGAACCAGGATTTGACCCCAGCTGCTTGCTGCTCAAGTCAGCCCGCAAAGCAAGGGGTCCAGCAAAAAACACACATGGCAGGCAAAGCAGGAGCGTTATTTGCACATACTGGAGAGAGACTAAATATTAACTGAAAAGATTACTTTTTAAAAGATGCTTTCAATCAATTTTAACGTTAGAATGTAGCATCTGTTACTGCATTTCTGAGTTTATTCAGGGTAAAGCTGTATTTGCATGCAAGGAAACAATTCAGCCTTATCTCCTCCCTGCTAGGCAGGCTCTGTCCCGAAGAGCAGCCATTCAGCGGCGTGTGAAAATGAAATCTCCAGCCAAGCCCTATCACGGACCTACAGACGGGGCGGCCGGCGGTGAACAGCAATCTGCCTCTCGCAGACAGCCCCCTGAGCCCAGCTGAGCCCATCACCGCCACGGGACCGTGCCACCAGGCTGTCCTTCAGCTCGATGTGGTCACCTCCACGTTACCTCCCTATCAAAGCCGGCAACTGCCTCTCCATGAACTCCTGCATGCTCTGGTGCTCAGTCGAATTTGCGAGGAAAAGGCGGAAAGACTGGAGGTATCTGGTGGGGTCAGTAAGCAAGCTCCTCATAGGTGATGCCATGGCGGAGGTCGGAAGGTTGCAGGAGGAGACAGGTGGCTCCTTGCAGCTCTTCTTGCTAGCGAAGGAATAACAAATGCTGGAGAGGTAAAACCAACACGCACTTGGACTTTGCTCTTTGGCCCTGCTACTTCACCTTAGAGCACTTTAAAAAGTATGATGCAATTTTGCAATAGGAGCTGTAAATCAGATTGGAGCAGCAAAGGGTAATATATCATCTTTAATCTGTGCAGAGGAAATGCCAGCATTTTTTCACTGTGCTGACACAGGGCTCTGTAAAAACCCAGTAAAAGGATCTTTAGAGAGTTCTTAAATAAAAGAAAAATTCCCCTATTTCTTGAAGGCATGAAGAGGCTCCAAAGACTTGGTCTGGATTAGAAGGAAGTGCAACGCACATCTCCAGAGATGCTGGCAGATGTCTCTATCTGTTTCTTTAATCTTTTGATGTTCTCAAAGAGAATGCTGATGGTGGGGTGAAAACAATAAAAACCTTATAAATGCACTCTTTATTTTTCTAGTTCCTCTGAAGATAATGGTATGATTCCCATGGGCTAAGTAGTTAATTCTCAAAAGCCATGTGAGTTACTGGAATGGATGTTGTGCTAAACCCAGCTTACACAGCCTCGGGAGTAGGGGAGGCAGAGCATGCTACCTGGAAATGTCGGGCTGTACCTTGAAAAGTGCACAAAGACGTGCTCACCCCCTCTTAAACTTCAATTTAATCTATTATGTACTGTCCTAATTGGAAAGGAGAAAGAGGTCCTCTTCTTTCTGTCAGGTCCCAGGCTTAAGGACCACACTGTATCTTTTACCATCAGATCTGGCTCTTCTGCAGAGTTCATGTCCCAGCCACCTCTTGTTATTTTTATTGCTCCTTTTGAACTGTCTCCAGCCAAGCCCTGTTGCTGCTGAAGTGCAGCAGTCAAGAGCAAAAACCTCTCACAGCAGCCAGGACAATTTCCCTCACCCTACTGAGACCCCATGCCACTTGCCTTAGCTCACCAGCATGAGCACTGAAATACAATCCTTGGGCTTTTTCCAGACTACTTTTCTTGTCTCTTTGAATGGTAATTCTGTCCTCTGTTGTCCCTCCCAGCTGCATATCAAATAACAACAGTTTCATCCCTTCCCCAGATCATGAACGGAGACACAAATGAGTAGCAGGCTCAAGTTCATACTCAGTGTCCTGGTTTTTTAGCTGGGACGGAGATAGATTTCTTTTTAGTAGCTAGAATAGCGCTGTGTTTCGGTTTCAGCTGGGATTTCTTATGAGAAAAACATTGATAACATAACAATGTTTTAATTTTTGTCACTGGAAGTTGAAGGACTTTGTGTTTTGTTGGTCACAAGTGCAAGACCTGGGGGGGGTGAGGAATATTTATATTAATAAGCTAAACTGGCATTTGGATATGCCAATAAGATATTCCATCTCATATCCCGTCATGTCCAGTATATTAGTGAGGGTCTCTCCCTCTCTTGTTCTCTCTGGCTTTCGCTCGAGCTCTGGCTCTCCCGGGATTGCGGTTTCGGTTCGGGATCGTTATCTGGGAACTGGCCAGGCTTGGTTGGCAGGTGGTGAGGAATTGTATTCTGTATCCCTCATTTGCATATTTTATTACCATTGTTATTATTGTTATTATTTTAAGTTTTATTTTATTTAAATTATAATATTGTTTTTATCTCAACCTACAAGTGTCCTTACCCTTGCCTCCTAATTCTCCCCCCTACCCCCTGGGAGTCGGGGAGTGAACAAGTGGCTGTGCATGGCTGCTAGCCCAGTACTAGCCAAGTGCTAGCCCAGTGAAAACACCACACTCGTCATTACCTCCCTTTCTGGCAGTGAACTTCTGATAACTTTCCTGACTAACCCTGCAACCGGTTTTCCATCCACCCAATAGATGTCTCATTGAGGCCACATCTTTCTCCCTTGCTAAGAGAATGTCATACACGATGCCAACCCTCAAGTCCCTGTATAGGGACACCTCCTTCTCCCCTGTATGGTGGGACAGTTACACCACTGGTAGAAAGATGAACGTGGCAAAGTTTCTTCCTAACATGCCCATCTTACCTGCCCATCCCCTAATAAGGGAACTCTTTCTAGTGCTCAATCCTTTTTGAAGGACGATTTCTAGGGACAGTTGTTGTGCTGAGCAGCTGCAGTTCCCCAGCTCCTCCTCCTCCTCTTGCCCCCTTTTCAACAGTAACTTGAGCTGCTTGGCTTTGTTTGCTGCCTGTGCCAAATATAGCGTACAACTCATGGCATGTTTTGGATCTGCATCCCATGAACCACATCGCTACATGTCCCAGAGGTTCCTCCACAGGGGGATATGTAGGGAAGGCTGGTGGTGATGTGCCTCTTCCAGTACACACTACTACCACAACTATTAGGCCGATTAGCAACATCTATTAATTGCTATCCTTGAGGCAGTCCCTAAGACCCGCAGCAACCTCCAGAGCAGGACCTAAGGTGTGATTTTCCACCCATACCACAGCTGAGGCAGACCCGGCTTTCGGCACATTCCCTGTGCCTCACCCTCTCAGACAGCAAGGATGCTTTCGAGGGGAAAAATCAGCAAAACTGAGTATGTTCACCAACAACAATGATGAAAAAGGGCTGGTAACAAGTTGATGGGAGAGCTTTCAAAGCTTTGCTGGGTCCTGGATGCCCATGAGGGCTGGTTTAGAGTGGCATGGGAAGGCGATGTCTCCCACAGAGCTCACCCCTTTGCCACTTCAGAGAGCCGGGTGGTGTTAGATAAGAGAGGCAATATGGACCACACATTAGACAGACAGACCAACAAATTGTAGCTGAATTGACTATTAGGTGGAGAACCATGGCTCAGGCTCGCAGGGCAGTATCTGCTGCTCACATGCACAGAGGCAGCACACTGCTCGTGCTACCCAGCCCGCTCAGCCACCATGTGTGATCCTCCAACCAACATCTCCTCCTTTTCCCAGATGACCAGCACTCAAATCCGCAGCAAAATCTGAATTAACCTGGGGAAACCAAGTATAAATTTTACCAGAGTTTGTAAGGAACCAAACACCTGGACATGCATCGGATCAGAATAAAGTGGTATATTCCTTGTTTACCCATTCCTCTGCTCTGTCCAACTCCTCACTTTTTACTGTAAGTGCCTAAAGAGGCTTTGCCATTTGCCAGTAACATATTTTACTACCTTCAATCTTGAAAAAACATTTTGTGGTTAATAAGAGGAGATTTAGATAATCGACCTTTTTTTATATGCTTCCCTCTACTTCCCATGATTTAATTTGCTGACATCCCCTGCTTGATGGTTTCTAATGAGCAGCTGAGATTCATTTTCATGTTAGGTGCATCTCAAGGAATTTGTCTCATTTCTTTCATTACACTTTTGGCTGTTTGAATTTGCTCCATTTATTTCATCATGTGCTTTGCTGTTTGAATTGCAGCCAGCTAACTTTAAAAAAATGAGTAAAAAAAAAAAAAGGAAGAGAAGGTTTTTTCTGAATCAGGCTGATAGAAACTTTTGGATAACACTGCTCACTTGGGCACGTTCACTTCAGTGATAATCCAGATGTGTACGTAGCTCCCTACAAAGATTGAGGAATTTCGAAAGCAGACTCTGTGTTTATGCTGCAGTTGTTTGATCTGCCCCTGGTTTGCGGCGGTGCTAGCAGAATTAAACCTGCTTTAAACTCACCAGAAAACTCTTTAAACCTTCCTTGCAAAGCCAGAAAACAAAGCGAGTGTGCCCTCAGCTGTAAACTATTTGCAGAAGGAGCTTGGGCTTCTTAGCACAGGATTACGGCTTGTTTCTGCGCACCAGCAGAACAGGGATCCCTCTTGGAGGAGGTTAATGCTCTCTGATAAGCTCTGCTTGCCTCGCCGGCGGCTGTACTTACGCGTGTGTAAGTGATCTGTGACCCTCGGGGCCGCGGGCTCCCACGATTCGATGCCGCTGTGCTGCCTGGGACACGCTCCCGTCCAGCCACCTTCACAGCCACTGCTGCTGTCCCACCCTGGGGACTGTGACGTGGCAGCACGGAGGAGGTTTTGCTGCCTGAGGAAGGAGCAGATGATATCATAACCTTGTGCAACTGCCTGCAGAGGCAGAGGTGGTTGTTTAAACCCTGCCCAGCCAGCACCCTCCATGGGGTCCACACTGGCTTTCACCCAAGACACGCCTGGCACCGCCACCGACACACCAGGAGCATTTAGACACAGAGCTCTATCAATGTGTTAATTAGAGTCTGGGTGAAAAATAAAGCCCTGCCACTGCTGTATAAGAAATACAAGTCTTGACAAATTGGAAATAGTTGTTTCCGTGCGTGACACGTGGTACTGTGCAGTGGCATTCACAGTTTGCCTATAGAAGCCAACCCTTATAGTCTACTTTGCTTTTTAGTTTGGTTTTTTGCCAGCAGCTGAGACTTTCCTTACCCCTTTACCTTCCAGGACTTAAGCAATCGGAAGCACTTTCCAAGTTTCGTGCAGCCTCCACACAGTTAGGAGCAGTTTTATCCCAGGGAACACAAGCATGGAAAAAAAGCACTGACTCATGTCTGCTATCACGCTGTAGTTTGAGGTTCAGAGCCTTAATGAAATATTTGCCCTGTGTGTGCCTCAAATTATTCATTATTCCTTCATGTTTAGTGAAAAATAATTTTTTTTGAAGTTAAATGAAGTTTTTCTTAACTTAGATGGAGAAATGAACAGTTCACATTGCAGAAGTTATATAAAATAATAGAGTAATATTAATAATCATGCATTCAAAGGCACAAGTACAGGGAAGGTGGCTGTAGTTTAGCAAAATAAAGTTTTCATATCAACAGTTAAAACTGTGCAACTAGAAGGATGACTGTGTGGGAAGGCAACATCCGCTGCATTTTTTTCTCTCTCTGTACACAGCACCATTTCCAAACCACTTTCACGGAAGGAGGTACAAGCTCCTCCACCAAGGAGCAAGTCGAGAGCTGCGGAGCTGCAGTGTTTCTGTACTTTCTGCTGGTCCCTTGGCACAGAGGGATGCCAAAGCAACATAGGAGGGACAAACAGCCCCACAACTGTTTTGCCATTCCAAATCAACAATCAAGATGTTCTTCTCAAGAGGTATTTAAAGGAAGATTAAACCCCAGCTACTCTGTCAGCCAGCTAGTAACTGAGCCAGCATCTTTTGGCTTGGAGAACCCCAGCAAATGCTAATTCTGCAGCAGTGGCTCCTGCCCAGGCTGTGGGTGCTCACCCTGCTGCAGCAGCAACGCCTGGCAAAGCCCCATCCTGGCTCCGTACCGGCAATGAGCAACGCTGTTCAAACAGAACTGAACGGCAAGGTCAGTGGTGTGTTCCTGGTTTGCTTTGTAGTTCTGGAAATCTGGATTAATTGGCATGGCCAGAACTATGCAAGTCTGCCAAAAGAAAATAAACTCGGTGCATCTGGCCCATGCTTTTCTCCCACTGCAACCCACTAAAAATGAGTTTTCCAAGTGCCAGTTGCCATTTCATATGAAAGCTTAAGTTTAGAGAGCCAAAAATAAAAATTGTATGCATCTGGTGCTTTTAAGTGTTTTATGAAAATAAAAGATGCTGCTGTTAATTTGCTGCTTTAATTTTCCCTGGAGACACATTCTGTGAGTTTTGAGCCAAATCCCAGCCATGTCAGTTCAATGTCAGCTCAATGCTGCCCTGATGCAGGGTAATTTGGGAGGAGGGATGCTGCTCCATTGTCTAGACCTTCCTCTCATTGCCCCCAGCACCATCCCTCCCCAATGGTGTCTATATGATGTGCTGCAGAGGCACCTGTGCCCAGGGCAGGGCTGTGCTGAGCCGGAGGCTACGAGCCAGCAGAGAAAAACAAGAGCCAGGATGGGATCTGGCATCACTCTGCAAAATGAAATCCTGCAGAGAAGCTTGTCACACCACCCTCAGGCAGGTCTATGATTTTGTTCATTAATGTGGTTTTACACTGTTTAACATCAATATTTAGAAAAGAAAAATCACCTCCCTGTGCTATTTTACCACACGTCCTCCTGTGTGCAGCACTGTCCTAGCTGGCAGGAGACTGAGCTATTGAAAGGAGATCCCACAAGCCTTGAAAGCATCAATATTTGGGAAATAATAACTATTGTGTATTAAACATCTCTGTCATGACAGCTCAGGGGACAATTCACAACTCTGTAGATATTTGGCCAACAGTGACGTGGTATAATACGAAACACAAACTTGTGAGTGAGATGAGCCCACCCAGAAGCCTGGCAAGGACCCAAGTAGTTGTTGCTGGCCCCTTAGGTGAAGAGAGAGCTGGGAAGTCAACATCTGCAGATTATTTCCATCTCTGGAGTACATCTGCATGGGTTTTGACTGAAAATTTAAATTCTGTGAAGGAAGAAAAAGGAGTTAAATGTTACAGTCTTGGTCCAAATCAATCATTATAATTTCTTCTCCCAGGGATGATCTGAGTAATGCAGGGAGCCAGCCCTCACTGAAGGAGGAAAGGTGCCCAGCAGCACTGCAGGATTTCCTGTAGCTTGTGCTGATCCACCAGCTCCTAGAGCCTCATTGGTCCCATGGCAGAGGTGAGAATAGCAGCATAAAAGTATCTACTGAAGATTTAGAAGAACTGTGATAACCTGGGATCATGAGACCGCACCTGGAGTACTGTGTCCAGTGCTGGGGCTCCCAACACAATAAAGGCATGGACCTACTGGAGCAAGTCCAGAAGAGGCCACAAGGATGATCCCAGGGCTGGAGCACCTCTCCTGTGAGGACAGGCTGAGAGAGTTGGGGCTGTTCAGCCTGGAGAAGAGAAGGCTCTGGGGAGACTTTATAGTGGCCTTCCAGTATCTGCAGGGCAGGGAAGGCTGCCTACAGGAAGGCTGGAGAGGGACTTTTTACAAGGGCAGGGAGTGACAGAACAAGGGGTGATGGCTTTAAACTGGAAGAGGGCAGGTTTAGATTAGATATTGAGAAGAAATTCTTTGCTGTGAGGGTGGTCAGACACTGGCCCAAGTTGCCCAGAGAAGCTGTGGCTGCTCCTCCCTGGAAGTGTTCAAGGCCAGGCTGGATGAGGCTTTGAGCAACCTGGTCTAGTGGAAGGTGTCCCTGCTGATGGCAGGGGGGTTGGAACTGGATGATCTTTAAGGTCCCTTCCAACCCAGACCATTCTATGATTCTGTGATGATTCCATGAACTGGTTAATCAGTTGATGCCTTCAGAGATGAAAAGTGCTAGGTTCACAAAAAAAAATGGGTAAGAGCAGGATATTAGGACTGGCTACTGGTTACACATGAAGACAGGTGATTAAAGCTGTGTGATGCTGATTTTATCTTGGAAGGGATGGGAGTGCTGGAATAGACCACCTGTTATGCACATGGCTGCTTCAACCCTCGCATGGGTGAAGATCCATCCCTTTGGAGCAGGAACCAAAGCCTAGAGTCACAGCTGAGCAAATCTGAGCTTTGGAACAGGCAGGGGATGGATCCGCATTTAATGTCGCCCTTGCCTCAATAAAACCTGAGAGTACAAAGTACGTGGGTCAGACCTAGAAAACTGGATTTTCAAGAGGCAGATGAAGTGGGAAAGGCTCAGCAGGATTTCTATCCTGTCACCAGACTTCAAAGTATCTGTCGATGGACCAAATATCTGAGCCTAGAGATCCAGGAGTTTATTTGGCTTACCTCTGGATCTGATTTAATCACACTCAGCCAGCCTGATAAAAGCAGAAGCTAGACGTTGCTTAACGTCTGAAGAATTATTTCTGCTGTCTTCTAATAAAGCACGCTGATGTAAGCTGGGCTTGATAACAAGATTGCTGCGCTGGGGTAGCAAAATCTCATTTTACAGGACAACCGAACTGTCAGTGCCAAAGAGCAGACAGGTTATTGCTCGTGCTCCTCCAAGGTTGCTTTTATTAAAATGGAAATTTCCAAAGCTTTGCATGCACACACACAGTGCAGACGTTCCTTCAAGAGGCAAAGGGGCCAGCCGCAAGGCCACCCTCTTCCTCATGCAGTTCATTAGCTGCAGCCCTTACAAACCAAGGTCCCATGGGGAATGGCAGCACAGCTGTCTGCCCCAGGTGAAGGGCCTCGTGTCTTCACAGCCCCCATCCTCACCACGGCTTTGGGGTGGGTTTGGCAAGTATGGCAACCCTGGGCAGTTGTGATGCGCTTCCCCACAGCTGCACCCCATGAATTTCCCATCCACTTTGGGGGAGGATTTACTCTCCCTCCTCAAACCCAGCATAGGCATCATCACCTTAAAACTGGGCCTTTCACATTTTGGGCTGCCCCAGCTCTTCATGCAAGAGGGACACAGCACCCCAGCACCTCTCCAGCATGGCCAGACTCAAACCACTGCAACTGGTTCATCTCTGCAAGTGGTCCCCACCCTGAGAAGAGAAGAGAAGAGAAGAGAAGAGTATTTTTGTTGAAAAGGATCTACAACAATCATCAAATCCAAATGCTTGACCACTTCAGGGCTGACCATAACTTAAAGCATGTTATTAAGAAGAATATTTTTGTTGAAAAGGATCTACAACAATCATCAAATCCAAATGCTTGACCACTTCAGGGCTGACCATAACTTAAAGCATGTTATTAAGGACATGTCCAAATCTCTCTTAAACATTGGTGATAGCCAAAAAAACCAAAACCAAAAACAAAAGGAAAAGCAAAAGCAAAAATTAACGCCTGGCTGTATTTCACTTTTTGTTGTAATACACTGAGCAACTGCAACAGGCCGAACCTGAACTTGGTTACCAAAAACAATCTGTTCAACAAATACGTCCTTTTATCTTCCCAAGTATATCTGAGGAACAGATTAAATTTTTACGAATGTGCGCTTTAGTTGGAATAATTTCGCTTTTCCCCCTCCTCCTTGAAGTTAATTGAATCAAAGATACTTTGTGTAATATTTCATTATGGAGTACTCCAAACTTCTGGTTTGTAATTAGTGAAACAAATCAATGCTCTATTCCCAGACCAAAAAAAAAATAAAAAAAATTAGTAATTGTAAACTGAAATTCTTAATTAAATTAATCTCAGAAAGAAATTCAAGTTACAAAAATTCTTGGTACAGGGATTTCATGGTTGTGTCCAGGTTTAGAGGTGGTAAAGGACAGTACACACCTTCACCTACTGGTACTCCTTACCAGAAAGAGCTGGTAGAAAGTGATGCTGCTGGAAATTACCCAGGGGGTACAGCTCTCATCTTGCAAAGCCACAAGACAGCAACGGACCAGACACAAGAGCCCCAGCCTCTCACTGCCCCTGAGCTGTACGCAGCTCACTTTTTCCTTGGGAGACTTCAATCTCTGCCAAGAAACTACTTTCTGTGCTGAAGAAGCGTGAAGGACTCAGCAAAGACCTGGCTTGGGTTATTCATGTCATGGGAAAGCAGAATTATGCCAGGGAAGAGGAGCTGGGTTTTCCTCTTTGCCACTTTTGCTGCTGATTTAGGTTTTCTACACATCTATGGGTTTCAGCAAGCAACAGTCATTCATTATAAAACAGCAATTTTTAGGGCATTTTAACCATATATGGGAATAATGATTTTATCTTTTCGAGATGCGGTGATATGAGGACAGAACTGTCAGAAATACCCAACTACCTATAAATGAAAAATACCACCTTGGATATTTTTTTTTCAGAGACTGTCACATGGGGCCACCCCTGGTACCACACTAACGCAGTGGAGCTTCAGACCCACTGATGATAAAGGCACGAAGCATTACAAAAGTCATGCAGCTCTTAATAAAGCCTCATGTTTTAAATCATTTTCAATTTTGACAGCAATAATCTGTTAATTATTCCAAAACAAATATTTCTGGCTCAGAAGATAACTGTCTTTCCGATACCTTCCCAGGATCCATTTGTGATCAGCACCTTCAGCGTTACTCATTTCCCCTCGCCTCCTCCTCTAGCTATTCCCTAATGAGCTCATGCGACAAAGAGGATATGAACGAGCCACATTTGAAAAGCAATCAACCAAAATTAGAAGGGATTTCTTCTCACCCGTCTTTGGGAAGCCATCTCCCCCCCGAGCACATGGCACTGACGTCTGCTGTCACTCTGGCTCTGACACTTTAATGCAGGGAGCGCAGCGGCTGCCGTCGCAGCGTTATTTTGACAACTGAATATTCCACTTGCAGCTCCTCGGTGTGGATCACATGCCTTCTAAATCTCTCTGCTTGAAGTGTAATATTTTCATGCCATTCATATCTCTTCCTGTGGGAACTTATGATAAGCTTTGGAAATGGCTTAGACTCACTGACTCCTCTCTGATGGCAGTAGCTGAGTACGACTCTCATAGTCAAAATCTTCACATTAAGATCACTGTAAAACCACGTATTAGGAACACTTCAGAAGTTTGTAAGCCGTCATTCATGCCAAACCCCAGCGTTTGAATTAACTCTGACCTGGTGAGGACTATCCTTTTGACAAAATCTGTTTTATTATCTCCCTGGAAGTGTTCAAGGCCAGGCTGGATGAGGTTTTTGAGCAACCTGGTCTAGTGGAAGGTGTCCCTGCTGATGGCAGGGGGGTTGGAACTGGATGAGCTTTAATTTCCCTTCCAACCCAAACCATTCTGTGATTCTATGATCTTTACATCTATGGGATCCTGGTCTGGATGGCAGCTGTCAGTACCAGCACAGTGGTAGCATTCCCACTCGGTGTCTGGACAGCCCGGAGCCTCTGCACCCCTTTGGGCATTAAATTACTTTGGCAACCAATATATACTGAGCATCTAAAATGACCTGTACGTCTTTTTGAAGAGTTTCAGCTTCCTGGGACAGAGAAGCATATCCTGAACATGAAGAGTCACACCCAGCAAGCCCAGCCCCTCCGTACCAACGGCTTCCCTTTGCCTTTGCCTTTTTTTCTTCCAACTCTCCAGTCTTTGTCCCTTCTGCTGACTTCATGACAATGATGTTATATTCTCATAGGTTACTGATGAAAATACAGTTGATAAAAGAGAGCCAACGAGCTTCCAGACTGCATGTGTGGGAATATGGCTCAGCAAAACATGACTTTCTCAGGGGAACCGCACGGCCCCACACCTCCCCCCGGCTCTGGGCGCAGATGGGAGGAGAGGCTATTTCAGTTGCTCTTCTCCCAGAGCTAACAATGGGTCAAAGGTGGAGGAATAAGGAAAATAAATATCAAATGCTCCTGCAAGCAGCATGGATGGACCCGGAGGGCTGCTTCCTGCGTGACCTCCAAGTCTCCAACCCTCGATTTTCAGCACAGACACCCAGCAGAGTAAATTGCAATGGCACCGTGTAACTCCTAACCACAAAACTAACTGCACCCAGGAGCACAGAAACAGGCTGGAATTTTTGCAAAACTGAGGTTAACAATGATTTCACCTTTTTTTTTTTCTGAATGCCAGATGTTATGATCAACTCCTGTCACATACAATTAGACCCTTGGATGCTGCTATTCAGGGTGGAAAGCGAGATGGTTTGTGACCTGCCAGGGCCTCGTATGGCCACGCTGTAGCTTGGCTTTGAGCACAGCCATGCTTTAATTTGTACCACATTTTGTCCTACGGTTCAAACTAATATGTTATTTTCAGAGCTGAGCTTACCACTTACTGCCAAAAAGAGTTACAAATGTGGAATTTCACTGTGAAATAGCCGTACAAAACCACTGCTTCCTTGCTAACACTTACCAGTGCTAGGGACATGGATCATGCAAAAGTCCTTGAAATATTACTGTAACATTGCTCAAGTGAAAATGTACAAAAGCTTTTCATGGAGAGTGCTATCATTTTAATTTTTTTTTAATTACAACTTAATTTGTAGCCAAGAGGAGCCTTGGCTGGAAAGCTGCTCCCTGCAGAGTTCTTTCATGTTTTAGCAAAGGATGCCAAAAAAGCCATCTTAAAACTTTCCTAGAAGAACAAGTACTGTGGATTTTGCCCACTCTGTGAAAAGCCATTCCCAATAAAATCACTGTTGTTTCCTCAAGCCTTAAACTGAAGGCATATTTATTTACACTGAAGCCAGACAAAGAATTTTGTCTGAAAATGAATTTTTGGGGAGGTGATGCGGGAGAAGGGGACTGCAGGGGATGCCTGCAGACAGCCTGACCACCTTCTTGCGGTGGGGTGGACCTGGAAGAAGGCAGTTTGGTGCTTCCCACACTCCCCGATTACATCCTTATATCTCCTTCTCCTGTCACAGCCCAAGTAATTGCCATTCCTGGAGCAGCGTCCTTGCCTTTTCACTCACCTTCCTTATCTGTTGCAATGCTCCCTGCTCTCCCTTCCCATTCTGCCCTGCAGGCCTGCAACTGTTGCTTGTAATAATATTTTTTTTTTATACCGTTTCTATCTCTCGCCTCAATCCAGACGGTGCCATTGTAGGCAGTTTCCATATGTCACTGTTTCTTTCAAGCATCATATCCTCCCGCAAGATACCGACACATCTGACTCAGCCTGCCCACTCTCTCCTTTGTGCAGGCTTTATATTGCAAGTTATTTAAACTCCCAGCTATTTTCCTGATTAAAGAAACCCAGGAGCAGTTACTCCAAAGGTATCAGTGTTTTATTAGAAAACTACATTGCCATCCTGTTATTTTGATCCGTATTCACCTCTCATCTTCCCACAGACAAAAGCCTCCGAGTTTCTTTATATGTATGTGTATTCATGCTTTTATTGAGCTGGAATCCTCTTTGCAATCTCTGCTTTGGAATGAAACTGTTCTGTGGATTATATTTAGTGTTTTACTTGGGTTTGATTTTCTCTCTGCTCTGACAAACCCCTGGTGAAGTTAATAGCTACAAAAGGATAAGTAAAGGACTTTAGGATTTGGTTCTGATTTCAGGGGTAGGAGTTCAACTCCTTGTCACGCTACGGATGCTTGTTTCCTTGTTGCAGCCACATCCACATTCTGGGGTGACTGGAAAGGGTAGGGGAGGGCAGCACGGAATGTCTTTCAGGTTAGGACGTGCAAGGATGGGTATGGTACAAGAAAATGCAAAGCAAACTGAAAGTCATTAAAGCATCGCAGTTATGTCAAAGATAGATAGTTGAAAAAAATACAC